>NC_063067.1:14608587-14718587 GCF_018812025.1 Megalobrama amblycephala
TGATGAAAACAGTCGAAGAAAAAAGTTTAAAATCTATCTTTATGTCTGTAATTTTTTTTTTTTTTTTTTTTTTTTTTTTTAATTTTCAGCTTTATCTTCAATCTTTTTTAAGTATCCTTATTATTCTCTCATTTTCAAAGAGACTGGCAAAACTGACAAGGATACAAACATTTTATCTTTAAATCTAATTTAAGCTCATGTGTAATTTTTGAGTTGACCGAATGATAGAGAAGTTTAATCTGAACTGAATTTGAAGTATTCAGTCAATAAATCAGCACTGACATTTCTGAGGAACGTTGTTGCTGTCTGGAGAGCAGAGAGGCATCTAATGGGCCCAGCACTACACTTGAGCGCCTGCTTCCTCTGTGATCTCTCTACCATTATAGAAAAATGTGGAGAACAGATAAAACATGTCTGTGTGAGTGTGTTTTTATGTTGTTGTTTTTTCCCATTATTGTTCTGTTCCTTTTCACATGCAAATTTGATGAGCGTTAAATGTAAATCTAAATTGTCTGAAGGACCAACAGTTATGAAACGGCCAACAGTTTGAGAGAAAGTTCTGTATGTTTGGTGCCGTTTGATTTATTAAACCTAAGTTTCAGCTTCAGATGTGGTATCACATTTAACTCTTTATACCTTTTGAGATTGATGTAACTAGAGCTAGAGGACACAAGGATACACAAGGAGACTCCTTTTGTATCTGTGACTACACTTAACTGTGTTTTATACACAGAAAATGTAACACATTAAGCTGAAAGTAATTAGATTAAACCATATTGCCACAAGAGTGCTTGGTGTCTTGTATGGTCTTTGGAGGATGTAGCCAGTGCTGGCAATACTGGCCTAGCATTTGTAACAAGCTAATAGTCACTGAGTTTTTGTTTTATTTTGGAATTTGAGGTATGAAATGAAATTTGCAGTGGTTTTGTTAGTAAGCAAAAGTTTGTTTGACACTTGCAGCACGTTTAAGTATACAGAGCCAAGCTAAAATCCTAATCTCAATTCTGATCTTTTAGCATTCACATTTCCAAGTCTAAAAGTTATTTCCACAGATATTAGAGAATTCATAGATTTGTTGAGTTGGGTCTTACTGTGTAAGGGTCCACAATGTTTTGAATCCTGGCTGACAGACACATATTGGGTCAGATAACATCATGGTGCTGCCGTGGAAAAACAAACAAAAATAGTATTTGACTAAACTCATTGTTTTCTCATTGTAAAACTTATGCTTCATAGTTGTTGTTGTTGTTTTTTTGTTTTTTTTTCTAATTCATGTTTTCGAAAGCAAACCTTAGAATAGTTGGGATAAATCTCTCCAATCTTCTTCGTCTCCTCACAGCTCCTGCTTCCCGCCCAATCTCATTTTAAACGCTTTCCTGTCAGAGCGGTTAAGCGCTAGTGTCAGTACGCGCGCGCGCCTGCTACCTTTACGCTCGGCTCGTGTCAAACTCGATAAAGCTCCCGGAGATATGGAGAAATTATCTTTAGGCTTCAAACCATCATTAATTCAAATAGGACGTCAAATTGAATATTCCTCGCCTTTTCCGACTTGTAATGATTGACGAGCGGGTTAATTCAAACCGAAGTGATGAAAGCAGTGGTGGTACAGGTGTGTTTCCAGCCTTCAACCCCGGTTGGAGATCTCGTAGGGAAGCTGAGATCGTTTGGTGTGTCAATCAAAAGATACCAATCCTAAACGTAACGTCCTTTGAGACCTAACCTAGAAAAGAGATATCTGCCGTAGGGCTGCGCGGGAAGATAACATGCAGAAAAGATTCATTCTCCCGATTCACTCCCAGAAGAACTAACGTTATTAAATGTAACGAATATAATAAATAAAAATATAATGAAATTTCTCAGAGAGCGTGTGATTTGTTTTAAAGTCAACATGAAATAAAAAACTTTCCTCATTTACTTTCGTGAATCTTAATACACGTTTTCATCATTATTATTATTGTGAACGATTAATCATTGCTCATTAATCCAAAGAGGGAATAATTGTCTTTTCTGAATTGCTTTATTGTTTACAATGATTTAATGCCGATAATGTACAATAAGGCTATATTTGAAAATCTGGATCCGCATTTTACGCTCTCACTGTAATTTAATTCAAAAATACGTCACATTGCTTAAGAAAAATGTGTCGCGATTACAGTTATGTTGACTTTGAAATTAAGTTTGAAATGTAAAGAGGTTTTATTTGGCAACATTAGATCCAGTAAGCCACTTTTAAACTCCCAAGTTACGAGTGAAGTGTTTAAAAATGCGATGTAATCATTATAGTTGGTGAGTCTCAGCAGATTGAAGTTGCCGACATTTACACTTTTTGCTGCTCTATAGACACTGATTTAACAGAATACATTCCGTGTTATGAAATTTGCTGCTTGCATGCTAAGTCTGTGTCAGTCATGTTGCTGTGTGTGTGTGTGTGTGTGTGTGTGTGTGTGTGTGTGTGTGTGTGAGAGAGAGAGAGAGAGCACGTGCGCGCGCTGTGTGGTTACTGAGTTTGACAGTATGCTCAAGAGTGAAATGTACCAGCATTGGCACGACACTATGTAAACTAGTTAACTTAACAATTAGACTAGCTCATCATAGCTTAGTGAAAATATTTAAGGCGTTTGTTGATTTGAAATTATTTATGATATTTGGTGTAAACGCATATTGTCCCTTCCTATGGCCTTAAACTCCATAATTTCTTTTGAAGTGTATGTGTTGCTCATTGTGTTTGTATTTAGCCAACTTAATTTTTAACGTAAGGGGACAAAAATGAAAACTATTTTTTTAAGGTCTTGGGTTTATTTAAACTGCTTCACCCCTGAATTAATTGTTTTATGTCTTAAGAATTTTTTTTTTAAATGTCTATCATTTAAATGAAATAAAGACCCATTTGAATTCACAAGACATCTCTTGTCGTTATTATGTGTCCGTTTCACTTGTTGAATGAATACAAAGATAAACACGATGTTATTCTGTCAGGTTTTACTTCTGTCAGTCAAGAAGAAACACATTGTCTCACTGGTCTACTTGTTCAGATTTTACATTTGATAATATTCCAATGTTTATATAAAGGATGGCATAGTAATGTATGAAGACAATTGACAAGGTGTTGGCGTGACATTCCCTTCATTTATTTCCACTGGCCCTTCTCATAGTCCCATTTGGCCGAGAAGCCCTCCACAGGGTTCACCCTCATGTCCAACATCCTTTTCACCTGCATGGCCTGCCATTCCTCATCAAGGGTACGAGGATGAGGAGGATACACTGAGAAAGCAAAAAATGTTGAACATGAACAGACCTATTCACCCATTTTAATCCAGACATGATCAATGAATTAAAAGAAAATTAAAGAGACACCTTACCATAGTACCTTTGCCACAGAACAACCAGGCCAGTGAAACCAATGAAGAAAAAGATGCCACCCACCACCGTCTTCCACTCACCCGTTGGTTTCTTCATCTCAGCGAATGACTCTTTAAATGTCATCCTGTACACTGCCATTGAGGATCACAGATAAATAAAGATTACAGCAGTTTAATTGTTCTCCATGATTTTGTCTACAGTGCTTTGCCCTCTCAGGAAAATGTCTTATCCTTAAAAAAAAAAAAAAAAAAAAAAATTAAAATGGCCAGATATTTCTTGAAGTTGGGGCAGGATGTATCAAAAGGCATGCTTTTGTGTTTTTTTTTGTTTTTGTTTTTTTTAAATTGGCCAGTGATATGATACTTTGTATTGCAGGTCAGAGGTATACAGGTGCTGGTCATATAATTAGAATATCATCAAAAAGTTTATTTCACTAATTCCATTCAAAAAGTGAAACTTGTATATTATATTCATTCATTACACACAGACTGATACATTTCAAATGTTTATTTCTTTTAATTTTGATGATTATAACTGACAACTAAGGAAAATCCCAAATTCAGTATCTCAGAAAATTAGAATATTACTTAAGACCAATACAAAGAAAAGATTTTTAGAAATCTTGGTCAACTGAAAAGTATGAACATGAAAAGTATGAGCATGTACAGCACTTAATACTTAGTTGGGGCTCCTTTTGCCTGAATTACTGCAGCAATGCGGCGTGGCATAGAGTCGATCAGTATGTGGCACTGCTCAGGTGTTATGAGAGCCCAGGTTGCTCTGATAGTGGTCTTCAGCTCTTCTGCATTGTTGGGTCTGGCATATCGCATCTTCCTCTTCACAATACCCCATAGATTTTCTATGGGGTTAAGGTCAGGCGAGTTTGCTGGCCAATTAAGAACAGGGATACCATTAAGTCCTTAAACCAGGTACTGGTAGCTTTGGCACTGTGTGCAGGTGCCAAGTCCTGTTAGAAAATGAAATCTGCATCTCCATAAAGTTGGTCAGCAGCAGGAAGCATGAAGTGCTCTAAAACTTCCTGGTATACGGCTGCGTTGACCTTGGACCTCAGAAAACACAGTGGACCAACACCAGCAGATGACATGTCACCCCAAACCATCACTGACTGTGGAAACTTTACCTCTGGACCTCAAGCAACGTGGATTGTTTGCCTTACCTCTCTTCCTCCAGACTCTGGGACCCTGATTTCCAAAGGAAATGCAAAATTTACTTTCATCAGAGAACATAACTTTGGACCACTCAGCAGCAGTCCAGTCCTTTTTGTCTTTAGACGCTTCTGACGCTGTCTGTTGTTCAAGAGTGGCTTGACGCAAGGAATGCGACAGCTGAAACCCATGTCTTGCACATGTCTGTGCGTAGTGGTTCTTGAAGCACTGACTCCAGCTGCAGTCCACTCTTTATGAATCTCCCCCACATTTTTGAATGGGTTTTGTTTCACAATCCTCTCCAGGGTGCGGTTATCCCTATTGCTTGTACACTTTTTTCTACCACATCTTTTCCTTCCCTTCGCCTCTCTATTAATGTGCTTGGACACAGAGCTCTGTGAACAGCCAGCCTCTTTTGCAATGACCTTTTGTGTCTTGCCCTCCTTGTGCAAGGTGTCAATGGTCGTCTTTTGGACAACTGTCAAGTCAGCAGTCTTCCCCATGATTGTGTAGCCTACAGAACTAGACTGAGAGACCATTTAAAGGCCTTTGCAGGTGTTTTGAGTTAATTAGCTGATTAGAGTGTGGCACCAGGTGTCTTCAATATTGAACCTTTTCACAATATTCAAGTTTTCTGAAATACTGAATTTGGGATTTTGGGGTGAGGTGGGGGAGTGAGTTGGGGGAGTGGGGGAGGGGGGTGTTAATAAAGTCCTTCTGAATTGAAGTGATGTGTTTGTGTATAAAAAAAATAATAATAATAATAATAAAAAATAAAATCTAAATTTAACATGTTATATATCTAAAATATATAGTAAAACATCTAGCTTCTGCCAGGCCGCCTTCCTTATTAAGTTGTGAAGAAAGTGTAAATTGGTGTCGTGTCAGTTAAGCTTTTTCCTTAAGTTGAATAGGGAAGGTGTATGACGTAGCGTAAGTTTTTGAACTGCGAGAGTTTTACACTTTTTTCATACATTGATAAACGGAAGGCGGTTATGATGGATGGATATGGATGGATGCACTTTCTTCAGCTCATATTCGTGAAACCTGTTCACTGCCATTATAAAGCTCTGATGCATCAAGGTATTTATTCATATTTCTCAGACAAAAAGAAAAAAGAAAGTCATATACACCTAGGATGGCTTGAGGGTGAGTAAAGCTTGGGCTAATTTTCATTTGAAAGTGAACTAATCCTTTAAGGATTTAGATGGACTTACAGAACTATAGATGGAAAGTCACATAAAATATAAACATATTTGTTCTCTATATGTTTGTTTGTTTCCCTTTCAAGTACAAGTACTGAATAAAAGACACAGGACCAGAAGAATGGATAATAAGAAAGAAGTACCAACAGGCAAGCTTCTCCTCTTTAGAGAGGTTGTTCCAGGGGCCTTTCTCCTTCTGCTTCAGGCTCTTGTCAGCAGAACTGAGGGTGTCTTTGTATGGTCTGTCTGGTAGAGGAGTGTCCAGACGGTCCCAGTACATGGGTACAGACATGTCTGCCTGTTCTGTTACTTCACCTGAGAGAACAGAAATAAATAAATCAGTTGACTATTGAGAGAAAAATGCAGGCATCTCAGATATAAGGTAGAAATCTCAGGAACAAAAAGTGGCATTTTATAAAAAAAAAAACATACTGATATAACACTGGTGCACTTGTTAATCACAAAAGATTACATAGTCAAAGTTATTATTCATAACAATAAAAGTGTTTTATTTAAGTGTTCATTTTTTTTAATTATATTTTTGGCTTTAAAAGGACATTTAACATTACCATGCCCATGGCTGGCCATCTTGACACTGCTGGAGCTGAATGCAGCCACTCCCCGTCTGGACAAAAGCCCCCCTACACGTCCGGCTGTCAAGTGCAGCATCTGATCCACAAAATAAAAAGAAACCTCAAAACCCCTCAGAAAAACCACAGTGTCCTGGCAGATTAAGCTTAAATACACTGCTCAAAAAAACTAAGGGAGTACTTAACACCAAGTCATTTAAAATTCAGGGATATCAATCTGTATATCAGCATAAGTGATTGTGAATCAGTTTCACATGCTTTGGTGCAAATTAAAGTGACAACAGGTACACACTAGAGTGTGTAGACAATTTTTAGATGACAAAGGCATTGATGCCATTGACTGGCCCTCCCATTCCCCAGTCCTGAATCCAATTGAGAACCTCTGGGACATTATGTATTAGAGCAGGGGTGTCCAAACTCGGTCCAGGATGGCCACTGTCCTGCAGAGTTTAGCTCCAACTTGCCTCAACACACCTGCCTGGAAGTTTCTAGTATGCAGACCTTGATTAGCTGGTTCAGGTGTGTTTAATTGGGGTTGGGGCTAAACTCTGCAGGATGGTGGCCCTCCAGAAGCAGGATCTGAAACCCCTGTATTAGAGCAGGGGTTCCCAAACAAATTCATGGAGCCTCCCCAACACTGCATGTATTCCATGTCTCCTTAATCAAACACACCTGATTCAGATCATCAGCTCATTAGTTGAGGTTCCAAGACAGGGTGTCCAATCCTGCTCCTGGAGGGCCACTGTCCTGAAACCCTAAGTAAACACACCTGAACCATCTAATCAACGTCTTCAGGATTACTAGAAACTTCCAAACAGGTGTGTTGAGACAAGCTGGAGCTAAACTCTGCGGGACAGTGGCCCTCCAGGATTGAGTTTGGACACTCCTGCTCCAAGACCTGAAATGGGTTTGTCAGACAAAGGAGACATGCAAAATGTGGGGAGGCTCCAGGAATGTGTATGGGCATCCAAAAGTATCCAAAGCCACCAAGTAGTACCACAGACTGTCTACTGATGCCCAGATCCAGGTCTGGGAGGAGATCTCCCAAGACACCATCCGCCATCTCATCAAGAGCATGCTCGGACGTTGTCGTGAGCGCATACAGGCATGTGGGGGCCATACACACTACTGACTTACATTATGAGTTGCTGTGATGAACTTCATGCAAGTTGAATCAGCCTGTAACTTTGGTTTCCACTGACTGTTGTCACATAATTTTGTTCTTAACAAATTATAGAATGTATATAAATAAAGATTTTTGAATATTTCATTCATTGAGAGCCAATGTGTGGTTTAAGTGTTTCCTTGGGTAGTGTATAATGGAAATGGTGGTATAACTGCATATTTAAAGCTGCAGTCTGTAGTTTTGCTTTTGTCGCCATCTCTGTTTGAAACCTGCAATTGCAGTTGTTTGCGGAATTATTATCTTTACATGCATTGTGTCTCGGCACGGCTCCTCAGCGCGGATGAATCTAATGTTTGCTGTCAGTCACTACACTGGAGTGGATACTGTACTTTGGAATCACAGATTGTAGTCTTGGAAGTATGACCAACTTAAGAATTTTAAATGGAAAATGTCATATCATATGAACAAGTAACATGTCTGCACTCTTGTTCTGACTGAGGGGGGATGGTGATTAAATCACCAATGGTGATAAAACATTATTACAAGCTTACCGTTGTGAATCAGGCTAAGGTAAGGAGATAGTTTTGAACACTGGCTGGTTATGTACTTGCTCATCATGGATCATTTTTAACCCAAAAAAGTTACGGACAACAGCTTTAACTTCTTAGGGTGATTAACATTATTAGCTATTCAGGAACCTGCATCTTCTTAAAGCCAAGTTGAATTTCATCCTCTTAACCTAAATACCTCCATATGCTTGTGTATTACATTCAATTCTACTGTCTACAGTTGTTTTAGTAACTGTCAAAACCCAAAGTAAAGGGGAAAGTCTTGAGTTTAGGACTTTTTGCTATTTTATTCTGCATGTATGCTGTCAATAAAGGTGTATAAACGTCAAGATGCTTTAGTTCCTCCTGCTCTGGATCAAATCCAAATACCAGCTTGTTCAGTCTGGTCACATAATCATCTTTTACTGTTAATTACAGTAAGTCTCCATCCATAGGTTCACGATAAATATTCACCATGTCTATGGTAGTTCTGGGTAGGACGTTTGGAGTTGGTTGAACAGAGCCACATAAAAATCTTTTTAATTGGTAACACTTTACAATAAGGTTGACATGAAATAACAATGAAAAATACTTTTTTTGAAAAAAGCATTTATTAATCTCAGTTAATGTTAATTTCAACATTTACTAATACATTATTAAATCTGTTAATAATTTTTAATGGACCTGAGCTAACATGACCTAACAATGAACAGTTATATTTTTATTAACTAACATTACCAAACATTAAAGGGTTAGTTCACCCAAAAATGTAAATAATGTCATTAATTACTCACCCTCATGCCGTTCCACACCCGTAAGACCTTCGTTCATCTTCAGAACACAAATTAAGATATTTTTGATAAAATCCGATGGCTCAGTGAGGCCTGCATTGCCAGCAATAACACTCCCTTTTTCAATGCCCAGAAAGCAACTAAAACATATTTAAAATAGTTCATGTGACTACAGTGGTTCAGCCTTAATATTATAAAGTGACAAGAATACTTTTTGTGCGTCCAAAATAACAAAACAGCGACTTTATTCCACAATATCTATTGATGGGCGATTTCAAAACACTGCTTCATGAAGATTCGCTTTACGAATCATTTGCCAAAATCACATGATTTCAGTAAACGAGGCTTCGTTACGTCATAAGTGTTTTGAAACTTCAATAGTTCACATGACTTTGGCAGTTTGATACGTGCTCTGAACCACTGATTCGAAACAAAAGATTTGTAAAGCTTCGAAGCTTCATGAAGCAGTGTTTTGAAATCGCCCATCACTAGATATAGTTGAATAAAGTCGCTATTTTGTTATTTTTGGCAACGTACTCTCATCGCTTCATAACAATAAGGTTGAACCACTGAAGTCACATTAACTGTTTTAAATATGTTTTTAGTTCCTTTCTGGCATTGAGAAAGAGAGTGTTATTGCTGGCGATGCAGGCCTCATTGAACCATCGGATTTTATCAAAAATATCTTAATTTGTGTTCCGAAGATGATTGAAGGTCTTACAGGTGTGGAACGACATGAGGGTGAGTAATTAATGACGTAATTTCCATTTTTGTGTGAACTAACCTTTTAATAAATACTGTAACTTTACTGTACAATACATTTGTTAATATTAGTTAATGCATTAACTAACCTTATTGTAAGGTGTTACATATTATTTACCGTATTATTTATTTATTATTTCATTTAGAATGCAAATGGTAATTTGCTATAATACAACATTCTTTATTCATCTGTGCAATTTCTGCACCATCCATGTGCAGCGAGAGAGACACAAATATGCTGTAATTAAAATGGACGAAACTGGCAAAAGCTCAAGCAAAGAGTTCACCATGACCTCTCTGCACTCTATACTCTCACACAAACATTTTACAACGACTTTCTATTCTAAAAATTCAGGCAACATGGTTATGTCCAACAGTGAGTAGAAGCAAAGAAATCATTATGTACATGCACGTACAACTCATCTGTGTTTATCTGTTTTGTGACGCTGTTGAAAGCAGGCCTATTCATCCATTTTTATCAAAGCATAAAGACTACTCAGTCTTTCTGCAGAATTTTGAAACATTGCATCGTTGGAAAAGTATTTTTCACATTTAAATGTGCATTTTAAGTGCACAGATGTAGTTTCTTCCCTGTTTTTCAGTCCATGGTTACTACCCTTCTCCCCCTGCTGCTTCTAGAAAGTTCCTTCATCGTACTCACAGTTTTCCTGAGAGACTGGACGATGACAAAATTGCAAATAAGAAAATATTGCAAAAAAATAAAAAATAAAGAGAAAGAAATTGTGCAAACTTGCTTCGTTTTATGCGTTTTTCCCCTGCTTTGGCTGTTGGCGCTCAGAAAGACTGACCATGAAAAAACAGAGGGGTGGGTGGAGAAAGGAAGGAGAGAGAGAGAGAGAGAGAGATGGTGGGAGGTATTGAGTTTAGTAGGGATTTAAAACTGTGAGAGACTGTGCAAGTAAACAATCTGAAACAAGCATGTGACTTTACTCTTCACTGGGACGTCAGTGCTGAAGTTTAACTCTTAGTATATCCAAAACTCTGTGCCTGTTTTATTGGTTTTTGTTTACTTTTTGGCTGTTTTTATCCCCTAAAAACTTGTTTTTGAACCCTTAGACAATTGTATTTATGATAACAGTTCTTAGAATCAAACTTTCAGAGAACAGAGGAAATGGAAGTGATCCTGAAGAAAACACCAGAAAAGGGGGGGCGGGGGCAGGGAGTTTATCTGGCTCATGTCCAGTCCTGATCTGGGTTTAGCCCAGTGCAACCTGAACTAAAATCTACCTCAGACGTCGTCTGACAGTGAGCTTATGGGAATATATTTAACTATTAGAGAAAGGTGGAGAAAGACATCAGAGAAATATTGAGGAATACTCAGTGTTAAGGGTCAAATAAGGACAAACCTGCTGTGAAATATCCATCTGCTTCAGCCTTCAAGCCCTCAGCACAAATAAAAAGATAAATCTAGAGAAAAATGTAATTCAGACAATCAAACATGGTAAAATGGTGTCCTTAAAGGTGTCATGCTCTTCTGCTTTATGCAACATTTTTGTTGTGACACATTTTAATGAGCTCAGTGCCTTGAAGGAATGTTAAATACAACTTAATCTCTATCAACATCATCTTTCACATGCTGTTTATTATCACACACACACACACAAACATTGGGTTTTCATGTTTTATGGGGACATTCCATAGACGTAATGATTTTTATACCGTACAAACGTAGGGGTTTACCTAAACCACATGCACGATGCGCGCACACACACACACACACACACACATACACTGGATTTCCAGGTTTTATGGGGACTTTCCATAGACATGATGATTTTTATACTGTACAAAGTTTATATTCCATCCCTAAATCAACCTCTAAACACAACCTTCAAAGAAAACTTTCTATGTTCAGTCATACTAATGATGTTTTCCTCATAGGGACCAAAAAATGTCCCCAAAAGGACAAGGATTTCAGATATTTCCATCTTTGTGAGGACATTTTGTCCCCCTATCGTAAGGTTTACCAGGACAACACACACAAAAACACACACACACACACATACAAAGCATCCTTTTGTTTGTAAAAAGAGAAAAAAAATCAATGGAAGTCTTTGGGGTAAGGCAATGATACACACAGGAATACAAGAATTGGATGTTATGTAACTATTTGCAATGTGCAATCTTAAATATATATTAATTTAAAATGAATAATAAACCATTTCTATTATAAATGTGATTACATGTGATGCTGTATTTTTCTTTTATTTCTAAAAAAGAATGATCACTTGACATCATTTGAATTTTTTGAAAAAACGGCAAAAAAAAGGAAGCTTTAGCTTTATGTAAAATGTAAATTTTTACAATAAAATAAAAGTAAAAAAAAAAAAAACATTTTGATGTGCCCTAAATGAGGCCATAATCTCATAACCGGGAGAGCAGCATTCATTTTTTTTTTTTAAATGTTTCACCTGTCATACTCCACCCATCAAGTTCCCAACGACAAGAATATCCCAATGTAACATATCAGCAGAATATCACTGATGAGTTTAATAGAGCTTACGTTATATTTAAACTGGAATATTCCTTTAACAGTGCTTGGTTTATAGACATACTAACTCTTCATAACCATGTGTTAATAAAAAAGAACTTGAAGCGCAACAGATATTTACTCTTGAACTCTGATTAACCTGAAATTACCTGCTCAGTGCTTATCTTTTCCCATAAGCATTTGTGTATACAACTGAATTTTATCTGTTTTCATCAGCCATTCAAGCATGCTGAAACAGAGCTACTATGTGTAGATGACAGCACATGGGCTGTCATTGTCACTTTTTAACTGAAACCAATGAAAAAAAAAAATGCAGGACAGGTTGTGACAGTTTTCTTTGGATGCAACTCAAACTAAAGCTGTCACACCAGTTGCAAACTGTAAATAAGGCATTTCACTGTTTGTGTACCAGTGATTAAATTAAAGAGAATATGGCATGGAGGTATTTTTAAAAGAAATATTAAGAGCTCTGCTCATTTGTGCGATTATGAAAACCTCTAGAAGCCTCTAGATGGCAGCAGTAAGCCTCACATGGTGCCAACTGCTGCTTATACAGGTCAGGAGGAGTCTGACTGAACATGTCTTCAAATGTGACGAACAATAAGGAGCTGCATTGTTAAGGTTTGTCTACAAGATGGGCTTTTTGCTTGTTGTAATGCGAATACAAAAGCTTGTTTGCTTTGAAGACAGGAAAAAAGCATCACAAATTGTAGGCTGCTAGTTCCTCAGTTGAGCTGTTCGGTCATGACATCAATTTGTTGTCCAACCTGGTCTTCCTCTGGAATTCTCTGTGGGTTTTTACAATAGTTATTTATGAGTAAACTAAATTAGGTTTTTAGTGAACTACTTTAAGAGACTTTAACATTTAGCTCTACAACACAAATTACACAGTCAAATCTCAAATGTGAATGTGAACTACACTGGTTGTCTGATTCGTCAAGCACATAAACTCACATTCTTGTGGTAGTTATAGTTACTTAGCAACTTACATTTTTAACAATTGCAAAATTCAAGCTTGAGGTATTCTATTTATGTTATAGTGAAATATTAAGTCTCTTCAAGTAGCTTAATGTTAACCACAGACCTTTTTTTCACTCGTAAATCAAAACTGCTGCTCTAAAAGTAAAACCCCATAGGAAATTCCTGAGGGAATCCATGGCTGGAAAATGAAAACAATCTTCACGTTTTTATGACCGCAAACTCTATACGATACCTCCATTTAATGGAAAGTTTTTTAGTTATTTTTGTGAATAAAATTTGCCAGTTCTCATTAAAAAGTCCTAAACTATGTTTTCTTTCCAAATAGCCTAACAATAATTATAAAACACTGTAAATCATTTAACAACTTCTATAGTTTAAAATTATATCAAACTGCACACAACCCTATAAGCCTACTATGCCACATTTAGATTATTATTTAGTGAAGTGAAAATCTCTGTTTGAATGTGTGCTGGAAAGACTGGAGGGAAAAAGTTCTCGTCTTTTTTACAACTATTTGCTAAAGTACATTTTTTCTTGAGATTCTTATGTTTAATATAAATTTATTATCATGCTAGTGCTAGATAAATAATGCTGCACTACAGATCTTTGGCCTCACTATCGCCATCTGTGAATGAAACATAAAATTGACAGTTTTGAACACTATTGAACACTTAGTAATGTAATTTTATCTCTTATTTTTGCCATAAACATCTTCTGTAGAGCATTTTTAATAAAACATTTATATTTGATGTTTTTTTTTTTCAATTGGAAACCTGACTATTTCATCAATCCACTCCTTCCTAGCAGAGAACTGTGTGTTAATGAGTATTAAGGTGGTGACTGTCCGTTTGGATCCATTGATTCCCGGGTGTTGACCGTGACACCAACAGCTGGCAGAACAAAGCAGAGGGCCGGATCGGGCACCACTGGCTGTGCTCCCTCAATTCCACCCGGTCCCCTCCTACCAAGAGTGGCACGTGTCCCTGCCCACCCCCAACTAAACATAGCTTAAAACGAGAGGGCACATCCCCCCTGCTATTGTCGTTACATCCATTGTTATCTCCTAGACCCCTTCCTCCAGCTCAGTCCTATTATATGCTCAGATTTTGCATTTTTTGCTCTCTTGAGGAAACTCATATGCCATTTGTCTTCACCCTTCCCATCCCAAGCTTCTTGCATTGTCTTGTCCCTTCACAACAAAAAGCCATAGATGAAGATTGATAGAGAAATGACCCTCTTGACCGTTAGCTTGAAGTCAGTCTGGTCCCCAATGCCATTCGTCTATGCCCACATCCAAACAGATTAAACTCGTTTATCTGTAAAAAATGCATGTCAGTTATTTCCTAAATCAAGTAACACACACACACACACACACTGTGTTATGTTTTTTAATTGTGATCATGCTTGAGCAGTTAAAAAACACAATATATATAATATTTGTAATCTTTTTTGTAACTTGTTTGAATAAAATGTTTACTTTTTATACATTTTTAAATTGCTTATTTAAAAATCATTTTGAACAAGTAAATTTAATTAACAAATAGATGGTTTACCTACAGCACTTGTATATGACTGTTTTTTACGTTCATGTTTACAGATAAGTTTTAAATTTAAAACTAAAATTTAAAACAACTTCATTCAAATTTGTATCAAATAAAGTTATATATATATATATATATATATGGGTCAATGACGTGACGGGTCATTTTTTGTCCAAAGGCCTTAAATAATTATAAAAAAACAAAGATATGACATCCAAAGTATGTAAGGTCTCTTTTATCGAATCCAAAAGGTTTTAATTATATTATGCTACATATAAAGGCTTTTTAAAGATTTTGAAGTGTCAAAAGGTCATTCGGTTTAACCGTCCAAAGGCCAATACAGCCATTTTATTTGTGATTAAAATATCTTAAAATGTAGTAAATGTATAGATTTTATATTCTGTCATGATTTTATAACATCATATATCAACATAGTGCAAAATGGTATTAAAATTATGTGAAGTTGTTGCTTTGTTATGAGAAAGAATAAGAATAAATTTCATTGATGTCATTCGGAGTAACCAATATAAAGGGCCGTTTTTTTTCGATCAAGTCATGCGGTCAATATCATGTGATGGGATGTGACGTCATTCAGACGCCTGCAAAGGACCACATGGTCATGAAGCAAAGTAGCTAACTCTCTTTTAACCATTTAAAAAATTCATGTTTTCACTTGCTCATACACATGTCCCGAAACATCAGGTCATTCAGTACAACCGTTATAAAACATGGAAAATGTTTCAATGTAATATTTTAAAAACTTGAACTAAATATAAAATGTCTGATTGTTCTTTTGCTAGCTAGCTAGATATCAGCCTGTTAGCATTTTTTGAAAATATTGTCATTCGTTATAACCAAAAGTAAAAATTAAGTAAAACCGAAATTTTGGTTAAACTGAATGACTTTTTTGGTGACAAATTTTGTCCATCTTGTAAAAAATGACAAAAGCGTTAATTAATTATAAAAACCACGTAATCTAATTGTTAACACTTAATAAAACTTCAAAATTAATTATATCTCCATTTTGTTTTTTTACACTTTTAAAAACCTTACCGGTATTTGTCAATGACCCATGTATGTAACTCAGTGTTACTCACTATATGTATAAACACTGAGTTATTAAAGCCAAAAATGAGTCTCACCTCTGCTTTAAGCCGGGTGCACACTGTGCGATTCTGGCCACGATTTGGTCGTCTGAGACAAATTTTGAGAATCCTAAAAGATTCCTGTAATCCTAGGCTAAAATCTGTAGTCTTTGATCGCTAGTTTGACATGTTCACCGACAGCCGATTAATGACCGTTGCGATCAAATTTTACCTCCGAAGAAATTCTGGCAGTGTCAGAAGATTTGGCACAGAGTCCTGCAGTGTGACTTCTCCTACAACAAACGTCAAATTGTTTTTGCTTTTCAAGACAAGCTGTGATCAAAATTAACGCTAGAGATGTCTTTGTTAGCCACCATTTCAGTCCCGTGAACAATGTGTTTGGGTTGATGTAAAACTCCGGATGAGTTTTCAAGTGCGCATCCACTTTTAACGTGTCTTGACTGTCGTACAGTCTGACATAAACGACGGCTGAGAACCCACAGTGTGACATGAGGATCACGTTCGTACAGTCTGAAGCAACAATCGCAAAGCACCGTTATAAATCGCAGAGTGTGCACCCGGCTTTATTTTATCTGTAAAATGACCACAGACTTCACTGTGCTGAAAGATGGACCTAGCAATGAGATATTTTTGTCACTGGAGTGAAATTTAAAGAGTTGCCTCATTGCTTTCTGTATGTGGTTGATTCAGCCTTGTAGAGAAATGCCTTCTCTAGCCAAAATCTCCAAGAGCACTACTTTAGTGATAATATATCATTCACTCTCTTGACGCCAACTCCTGGGAGGCCATAAATATGAGGGTGAACCTATCAAGCCCTGCCCTCAAAATATGGCCAAGGGTGGATGCCATTCATACTGTGCCAGCTTTGACCTAGACCTTCTTCTGCCAGTGTCCTGGTTTACTAAGCCACCTCTCACTGTTTCTTTCCTTCTTCCATTCACATCCAACCTACTTTGCATACTGGCACCATAAGACAGTCTTTTCCTTTCAGCCCTCCAGGGCATGCTGGGTAAATGGGTCATTCTCCCACCGCCTTTCGTTAGAAGTGTAGCTGCTCTTTTTGCCGCTCATTTCATGTGTGGTTACAGCTTTGTGTTTGATCTGAGCCCTCTCCTCCTCTGCTGGCTCCCGTTCAATGAGGTTAAGCTTCTGAACAGTGCACATGATGTCAGATGATGCATTCCATGATGGCCCTGATGGATGATGGGACAATATCCTGCATTACACACCAATTAGAGCTCCTCACTGTTTGTTTTCTCTATTCAAACTGGCACTGCCAAATGTTTAGTGATAATAATGGCGTTCTGTGTTATTATCGTGACTGGATTATCAGGCTGAGCTACCTTGCTTCGAGTTTTCCATATTATCTGTTGGCAGGAGATGTAATGAGGCAAATGAGGTTAAGCATTTGGCTTCAGGGTGTAACATCAGTGCTCTTCCCCCCTAAAGAAGCACTGTGAACATAAGCAACAAGTTTAACATCATACCAAAGAGATTTCATTCATGCATATTCAAATCATTTCTACATCATCTTAAAAAATCCTTACATACTGTGTACTAAAACATTCATTAAAGGCAAGATGAAAAGTATCTTTCTTCATATTTTTTAGCCATTAAAATGCACCATTTGCTGGTCTAACAAGTTTTCTCTGCCAAACAGAAGAAGCAAGCACAGAATGTTTTACTTTTACTACCTTTATTTAGCCTGACTTCGTCATACTCATATTCTAGGCAGAATGTGAGTCTGATACTGCTCCATTGCACTTGAATTATGGGGCGTCTTAACCGAACCAGTAAAAAAAAAAAACTCTGCACTCAATTGGATAGACCTACAACCAATCAGAGCAACGCAGTAAGTGACGTATGTTGAACTTGTACTTAAACTTTTGCCGAATCCCGTTGGAAGGACGGCAAACACATCTTTCCATCGACAAATGCCTTGATTGCGGTTCTTTGTTCGTCTTTTAAAATTAATGCGCTGTCGATTTCTTTTATTACAGACGTGATAGCGGAATCTAAACATCTTACTTCTCCAGCTGCAGTCATCGTTGGTGAAAACCAATTCAACCCAAGCGCTCTTTGATGACATGGGTGGTTACGTAACCGCAGATAGCCTGTCCATCATCGATTAAAGCCCGCCCTGGCAATTTGATTGGCTCGGCCTTCTGGGAGCCGAGCATAATTACTCCACAATGGATCGAGTCCAGAACGAACTTCCCGTCCAAAAAATGTTGTGGGCGGGGTTCGGGCTGGCACCCAGGCTAACCTTTATTACATTCCAAAGCATATCTGATGTTTTTCTATATGACATTTCAGATTTTTGAGGTGAAGAAATACAAAATTAGCTCTATTAGCTATGTCCGATTTGAGAGTGAATCATTTATTTGAGTCTGTTCTTTTCTTGTATGAAATTGTACAGTCTCATTCATACGTTTTCATATCTGCTTACACCCAAGGGATGGTTAGTGTGGACGTTCAAACTTTTTTCCCCCCTAAAAATCATATATTTTCATATGATTCACATTGTACAAATTCATTCAGAATCACCAGCTCTTAAAATAGTTACATTTTCGATCTGGGAATTCAATTGATCCAATTTGATTGCAGCGGTTAAAGTTAGGGTAGGTAATTTCAGAGAGGCTAGCAATAGCAAGCTAGGTTTGAAAGCATTATATCCCACCCTCCCTTCAGAGCGTCTCCAAAGCCACACCTCCTCCAAAACAGAAATGCACACAGCAGATTCTGCAAAGCATCACGATACACAGCATTAAATTACCTCATGTCTCAAAGTACAAAACATTACAGTAACGTAAACAACTTGCAGAGCTCAGACTTGTACCACTTGACTGCTGCAGATTAATTTCGGCATTGATAGTGTTTACATAGAAATGCAAAAATCGTCTGCGGACGAACAGCTCCAGGTAGAACGTCACGGGTTGCCATCTTGTAATTACGGTTAGCATGGAGATATGGAAATACATATGTTGATATGCAGGACATCGTATCATTGCATTCAGACCCAAATGCAATGATTGGATGAACATTTTTTGGTCCTGAGACTTCCACAGAAGATATATGTACATGTTTTAATATTTAGACCACTCCTATTATTGATTGCTATCAGGATGTGAGAGTTTCAACCAGTATAACAAAAAGTGTTTATAAAAAAAGATTTGCCTATCCTACCTTTAACAACTCACTGATTCATGATCCGGTTGCAGCGAGTCTCAAGTAACAAATCACTGAATCGTCTAGCCAAGAACCATATGTAATAGGATACTCAGAGGTCGAATACATTACCTAGATCATAATTCATAACAATGTCAGACTGAGCTACTGTATATCCTAAGCTCGATCCTGTCTGTGTGACTGTAACATTTGACCTTTCATTTTTTATTTGAGCAAGAGGATAAATTATATATAAAAAAGCAAAATGTCCATATTAATGAGAAATTTGACTTTGGATGCCTGAATACATACAAAAGTAAATACTTTTGTACTTTTCTTCAAAAATAAATTTGAATGGACTGGGTCTATTTATACTTTTACTCAAGTCAAATTTCATTAGGGTATCTATGGCACTTTACCACAACTTACTTTATCCAGTGCTGGTGTTTGTCTCTGGTTTGTTTTTAGTGCATGTATGAATCATAGGATGATCAGACAGTCGATCCAAGACTACATACTCACTAAAAGTTGTTATTGCCAGATTTCTCAATATGTGCTAAATCACCAGTCACCATGAATCATGGTCCAACACGCTCTAGTCTAGATAGCACCATATCTGAAATAGTAAAACATTACGAAAATTTTAATTTCATTTCTGTCCTTTGTTAACCTACATTTATGACTTTGGCTGTAGTTTTTATGTTGCTAGAACTTTGTGCTACTATTTGAGCTACAGGAAATAAGATATATGCTAAGATACAATGTGATATTTGTGAACATGTAATTAAATGTCATTCTCTGAGTTCTATGGAAGAAACATACGTTGGTCCTCTTGAGTCAGCATTTGTTCTTATGTATAGTTTTATGAGGAGCTTTAGTGGAATGGATATCCTGGAAAGTATTGCTCAGTGTGTAAGTGTTTTCTTGCCGTTATTTCTGGGTGGAGAAGGAAATGACTTTTCTTTTCATTAGAAGTGTATTTACATGTAAAAGCTCTACACAAGAAGGAAAACGGAATACAGTGGGATTTGTGTTCATGTGGGAAACTATGCACATTTACATGTTTAATTCAAATCTATGAAGCATGTATCTGCACATGCTCATGTGCAGATACAAACAAACAAACATACACATTAAAGCTGCAGTAGGTAACTTTTGTAAAAATGTATTTTTTACATATTTGTTAAACCTGTCATTATGTCCTGACAGTAGAATATGAGACAGATAATCTGTGAAAAAATCAAGCTCCACTGGCTCCTCCCAGTGGTCCTATTGCCATTTGCAGAAATACACCACTCCCGGTAAGTAACAACCAATCAGAGCCAGGAGGAGTGTCTTAGCAGTGTCAATCAAGCTCGCGTGCCCGCTGATCACACCCCTCTCATGCACAGCGCCAGCGCGTACAGGCGTTCAAATAGAGTGCCTCAGGGATGACGCATTTTTGTAGGCAAAACCCGGAAGCGAGTTAGCATTTTTGGACTTCCGGTTCCAACGCTGTAAAGTCTAGGGTTTTTTTTAATTGGTTTTTGCTAAATCGCCTGAAATAAGGTCTGTGGTTAACAAAGCCTCTAAATACTTTCACGTTTTGATCTATGATATAAAACACACCAGTTATAACCCACTTGTGATTTTTTAAACTTTTACTGTGTCTTAAAATCGGCGGTTGCTAACAAATTGCTAAAAGGGACTACTTCCTTTGGCGGGGACTTTAGACGTCATCATTAAAAACGGGACATTTGGACAGTCTTTCTCATGAAAAAGTGGATAAGTATTAATAACCGCGCAGATCATAATCAGCGAGCATGTTTGTAAATAAAGTTGTTTTTTAAATACAGTTTGAGGAAGCTCGCTGGTGACGACGTTGATCCGTGACCATGGTGTGCTGTAGTCCGTTTATAGCCTACTGTTAGCCTTTTATATCTGACGACTTTATTTAAGCTTCAAAATCTATAAATGTTGTGTTCACTTGTAAAGACTATCTTGATAGACAAAACGTGTAAGTGTCATAACCCTTTGTTAAACACAGAGCTTATTTTCTGCGATTTTCCAAAAGTCTATGGGAAAAATGCATAGGCTTTCAACCGAGGGAACCCGTGCGCCGCTAACTTCCGGGTTGGCCTACAAAAACGCGTCATCCCTGAGGCACTCTATTCAAGATTACCGGTGTGCCGCAGCTTTGCTTATGCCGGACAAACAATCCAAACTGCCAATTCCTCCTGCACCTGCTCATAAAATAAAGACGGGTAAACGGAAAAAGACAGATGACGATGATAAAAAAGCCAAAAAGAAAGAATTAGATAGAGCCCGAAATAAAACGAGGGTAAATATTGGCGGCTTTTCCGAGGTGGAGGGAGCTACGTGTCCTGAAAGGATTAATGCTGCGTTCCAGGCAGGTTTTTGAGCCCGTAAGTCACGACTTCAAATCACGACCAAGGTTATTATAGTTTTGCATTTTTCATTAGTTTTTATTTTTATTTCGTTTTGACTTTTTGTTTTCAAATTCAGTTTAGTTTTAATTAGTTTTTAAAGTGGGTTTGCTAGTTTAGTTTAGTTTTTATTTTTTTGAAAATGCTTAGTTTTAGTTTAGTTTTTATTAGTTTTAGTGTTAGTTTTAGTCTTTTTTTGTAATTTGGGTTATTTGTCAGGGGCAAGATTCAAAAAGTTCAGAAAAAGTATTGTGTAATAATAACTCAACAAAAACATCATACAATTTTAGAAAATATTCATTAAAAAATAAAACCAGTACATAAAATGTACATATGGGCACAAATATGTAAACAGTCTCAACACTCTGAAGTAAGTGCAAAATGTGTGCCAGTAAAAAACCTAAAGAGCCAACAGACTAAAGAAGACATACATGAACCGCCTATTCTATCTATGTAGCCTATTCAACCCATTTTTAAGCCACAACAAGACATTTCTGTCAGATTGTCAGGGAGCTCAATCTGAGAAAAGAACATGACAAATAACAAAAAAAACAAAAAAAACAAACTTTAAATACAGCTTTTCAATTTTTTTAGTGTGTGTGTGACACCTTCACAAAATTGCCTAAAAATCTACCAAAAATCTACACATCTTCTATACAGAATTCACACCCTATACAAATACCACAGCTGTACAATTTTCACACCCTATAGACCTTATGTAGCCCCGCCCCTTTTCAGCGTTGCGCTCGTTGTCTTTTGACTTCCGGTTTGTATTTCCACAGCGATATTACATTTATGAATGAACTGCTCATTTTAAAATCTTCCCGATCTACTGACATTTGTTAAGACATCTGCTTTAAACATAACAATGCTCATGATAACTTTCATTAAAGGGATAGTTCACCCAAAAATGAAAATTTGATGTTTATCTGCTTACCCCCAGTACATCCAAGATGTAGGTGAATTTGTTTCTTCAGTCGAACGCAAATTATGATTTTTAACTGCAACCGCTGCCGTCTGTCAGTCAAATAATAGCAGTGGATGGGAACTTCTACTGTAACAGTAAATAAAACTTGCTTAGACAAATCCAAATTAAACCCTGCGGCTCGTGACGACACATTGATGTCCTAAGACACGAAACGATCGGTTTGTGTGAGAAAACGGACAGTATTTATATCATTTTTTACCTCTAATACACCACTATATCCAACTTCGTTCAGCATCCGGTTAGTGAGGTCAAAAAACCCGCTCTGCTGACGGAAGTGATGTCTCGCCCATATACTTCAATGAGCGCGAGACATCACTTCCGTTGTCAGAGCGCGATCAGACCTCACTAACCGGAAGCTGAACGGAGTTGGACATAGTGGTGTATTGGTGTACTGGTTTACTGTTCGGTTTCTTGCACAAACCAATCGTTTCGTGTCTTAGGACATCAATGTGTCGTCACGAGCCGCAGGGTTCAATTAGGATTTGTCTATGGAAGTTTTTTCGACTCTTATTGTTCAAGTTCCCAATCACTCCTATTATTTGACTGACAGACGGCAGCGGTTGCAGTTAAAAATCATAATTTGCATTCGACTGAAGAAAAAAAGTCACCTACATCTTGGATGCCCTGGGGGTAAGCAGATAAACATCAAATTTTCATTTTTGGGTGAACTATCCCTTTAACTCTACAACAAGTAAATCCACTTAACCAACTAATTATTCTTTGACAGCGATGCCATAGAAATGTACAGAGCTACCGCAAAACGGAAGTTCAAAGACAATTTTATAAAGATGGCGGCGCGCTTGTTTCTCTGGTAAATAAGGTCTAAGCCTGCTCGTCTGGATTGAAGCAGCAAACGTTCAGTGTAAAGGCCAATTCACACCGCACCGACAAACGCCAACAAACTCGTCTGTTGGAGTTTGTTGGATCGGTGCGATACCCCTGTTGGCGTTGGTCTGAGTCGGTTTTCACCAGACTCAACATGTTTAATCGGCGTTAGTTTGGTAGTCTGAGCATCTAATAAACGGCAACCAACTCTGACGTAATCTGACCTGACTACGAACCGTTGCCATGACGATGAGGCAAGTCCCCTGCAAAGACAGCTGTTTAATCGCGCCCGCGCCTCACGCATACACAACAAAGCAGCGGAAATGTGACATCGCAGCTTGTTCGTTATAAAAAATAAAATACAGTTAAAAAAAAAAGAAAACATACAAAAGGTACAATAGTCCATAGTGCAATCCTTGCCATTCAGCAAGAGCGCGTTAAGAGAGGTAACGTTAACCACCATGAGCAACGCAGGTTTACCTTCAGTTACACTAAAACTCTGTAAACTTGATTTTTTTCTCACAGTAATTTTCATTTTGGGTGAACTATGCAAACACATTTGGATTGAAGCAGCATACATTCAGTGTAAGAGTAAACAAATGACATTATTTAATATTTGAATCACAGCTTATATAGTGTTTTGACATCGACAACCCAAGTGCATTTTACCTCAAACTTGCGACTAGTTAACTTGCTATAGTAGCAATCGCTTCTCGCGTCGACATTAACACGCTGACAAAGTTATATTCAGAATTAAAAAATATTTTTATACCACTTTTTAATGTGTGTTTGTGTAAAGGTGTTCACGAGATACCAACCTTTAGCGAACTTGCTTTCAAAGTCGAACAACTCGTTCTCATGGAGACGCGGTGTGCACGGAGGGGAGGGGCTGTGTGTGTGTGTGCGCGCGTGTATGTGAGAGACGCAGGGAAAGGAAATGCAGCTGAACGTTATTTGCTATAGACCTCTTTGGAGCAGACGTCACAATTACGTCACTTGCAGCTGCGCGCGCATAGTGGTTGCAGAAAAATAGCGGTAGCAATTGGAGGAAAATGTGCAAAATCCACAGAATAAGAGAAAAACGTTTTGTTGTGCCTCTGGATGTTGGAATCGGAATGCAAAAAATATAGTCTTCATTTTTAAAGAAAACCATCGTTGAAAACGTCCTTTGAAGCTAAACTGAGACGTTTCACAGATTGGACTGATGACACCTGCAAGGATTAGTCTACTATTAAAGCAGGAATTTGAAGTAAACAGTAAGTCTACATAATATTCACATATGCAGTTCAGAGGACATACATACATAGCAGTTACAGCATGAAATAATATTTAAACCTATAACATTTTACATAGATAACTTTTAAACATAGTCTATAAAATTTTTATTTCACAATTCTGACTTTTTTTCTTGCATTTGCGTGTTTATGACTCCCAGTTCGGCCATTATAACTCGCAATTGTGAGTTTATTTTACAATTCTGAGGGGAAAAAAGTCAGAATTGCGGGATAAATTGCAATTCAGAAAAGACAGGATAACGAGTAGGCTATATATCACAATTCTGTTTTTCTTTGTAAGAAATGTGAGATATAAACTCAGGTTTGTGAGAAATAAAAGTCAGAATTCTAAGACATAAACTCGAAATTAACTTTTTTTTATTCTTTTATTTCGTGGCTTCCATAGACTGCTACTGCTCAACTGTCATTTTCTGCAACCAGGTAGGCTCCGCCCATAAAAAACGTCATCGCTGTTTGCAAACACCAAATTGGTCTATATGAAAGACATTGACTAAGACGAAAACTAAGGACATTTAATATATAATTTTATTTTATTTTAGTTAGTTTTGCCAAACACACATTGCAGTTTTAGTTAGTTATCGTTTTTTGTAATGCCTCGTTTTTATTTTATTTCAGTTAACGACAATGTTTTTTCCCACCTAGTTTTCGTTTTTTCGTTCGTTTTCGTTAACGATTATAACCTTGATCACGACCCACGACTTTGTAGCGTTCCAGGAAAATCAGCCAAACTGCGTAAAAGTGTAAACAAACAAAACATACGGGGCTTATGCTCTTTAACAATAATATATCGCCAAAGGTGCTTACTCCTTGCTTATTTGAGGAAAACGGCGCATAAGGCAAGAGAAGCGGTTAACTTATACCTTTTATTTTACCATGCACTTGCATAAACACTGCATCTGTAGGGGCTGCCATTGTTGTTTCGCGGGCTATGTGACGTCAGAACCCGTAACTGGGAGTACATCGATCTAGTACGAGTTCACGGGTGGGAAGTCACGGGTTTGACTGCTGTTCCAGTGCACTTTCACGGGTAGAAGGTTGGAAAAACACGGGTTACGGGTTGCCTGGAACGCAGCATAAAAACCGATGCAGAGTCAGCCATATTTCTGCTTGACAAGTAAGTATCCCTGCTTGATTTGTTTCATTTTTTAAGAACTACACAACTAAGATAATCTCAAAACAGGCCTGCCAGTCCCCTGCCTGATGCTCCGCGTACACCACGGCATCCTCTTCTCCCCGCCCGTTGACTCCTCGAAGTCGCTGTGGGTGTGAATTCCTCGTCGGAGCCCATTGACTCAGTGTCAAAACTCTAGCCGAATAACATACAGATAAAATGTCACGCACTGTGCAAAGCAACTATTGAAACCTACTAATTCACTGGCTTGTCATGTTGCTGAAATAATGTACTAGCAAACCTTATTTAGCATTACATATCAATAGAATAATTACTTGCATACTGTAACTTTAGTTACCATTATATTATCATACTATTTATTACTTATAGAAATAGTGCAACGTCATATAGTTACATTACATGTATTGCAAAATACGTAATGTTTTGAGGACCAAGTTTGTAGTCAAAGTATGGGCAGGCCATAGTCAATGTAAATCATATTGTTGATGTTTCGTCCATACCAGTGAATGTGCCATAACTGTTTATCCGCCGTCATCGGTGGCCCTGCTTGCTTACTAGCCTGGGCGTTCACGGCAGGCTCCGTTGTGATGGGGGAGGAGCTGTGGATGGAGGGCTGTAGCGCAGCATAGAGCAAGGGGGAGTGACCTGTGAGTTGTGCTTGTTCAAATTTTCAGGCTAAGTCAACGTTTTCTAAAAACTCCCTACTGCAGCTTTAAAGTGGGCCAAAGGCAGTTGAGGTGAAGACTGTGGTTTTCCACCGAACTGAGTATGAAAGAGTAGATGTTATTTTATAAATATATATTGTAGTGTTAAGTGTTACCACCTTTACGTGTTACTGTAAAGTTTTATTTACATTTAAGTGGATCTCAGAGAAAAATAAAATAAAACAAAAAGGGTAAAAATATTAGCCTTTATGGATTTGTAAGTAAAATATCCAATTGATTCACCTAACAATATATTAGAAAGCATATAAAACAGAGGGCCGCAAGATTATAGTAAAGAAACAAGCCAGTGTAGACTCTAAACCTTTGTCCTACATCTGCAAGTCTCATCCCTTTTTGCACAGCTTCAGGACAAAAACATTATCCTGCATTCATTATTCATTATGATATTCATATTCATAATTCAGCTGAGTGCCTCTGCGCACAGGGATGCGGTCTCTGAGCATGAACATGTGCCTTGTGTCATTTTGTTGCTTAATAGCAGAAGGATCAGTGGAGTTTGGAAGGGTGTAAAGAGTGAGAAGGGAGTGAGGGAAGGAAGTGTATCTGGGATGGAAGGGATAACACCTCCTCCTCAGAGTCTCATGGCTTTGGTGATGAGGTCAGCTCCCCTGGGCTTTGATCTTTGACACAGCAATGAGCGAGTAACGAGCGTGTGTGTGGGTGTGTGTTTTAGGGAAAGACAAAGCTGATTTGGATTCGGTGCGTCCTCATTGTGTAATGTGATACTGTGTAATATGAACAATTGTGTGTCTGAAGGTTTTATGGCTGATTTCACAGACAATTTGCCTTAGCATTGACATAAGAAAGCAGTAAATCTTATCTTTATAGTATTCTAGCCTCATATATATATAAACATCTATAAAATCTAGTCATTTTAATTCATTTATTTATTTTTGTTTTTTCATGAGGATTCCTTGTATGGCTTGTCTCCACCCCAGTGTTGTTATTGTTAACTAAAACTATAAAATTATTATTTTTTCATTAATTGAAATAGAACTTGAGTAACATAAAATCTAAATATTACATGATACATTTAAAGCTGCAGCCCGTAAGTTTTGCCTCTTTGTCGCCATCTCTGTTTGAAACCTGCAATTGCAGTTGTTTGCAGAATTATCATCTTTACGTGGGTTGTGCCTCAGCACGGCTCCTCAGCACGGCTCCTTAGCACGGATGAATCTAATGTTTGCTGTCAGTCACTACACCGGTGTGGATACTGTACTTCGGAATCACAGATTCTACATCTTGAAGTATGACCAAAGTAAGAATTTTCACCAGAAAATGTCATCTGAACAAGTAACATGTCTGCCACTTTTGTTCTGACCAACTATGAAAAAAAAGCATCTGAGAAAAAAAAAGCATTACAATAAATCGCGCTGCCAGTGGTGATTAAATCTAACGATCGCTTAGCACGGATCACGTCAAAATGTGCAAATTATTATTATTGTTATACTTTGTTCTCAAATTGTTAATGTTAGCAACATCAGCATTGTGTGACTGTGTATTTAGTGTGTATTAGCGTTACCTGTAGATTTCAATTTCTGTACAGTCTAATCTCTGAAGTTAATTTGTCATACAATCCGCCATCTAAATGATAAGTTTAATTATTGCAGCTGCTGTGAGAAAAGGCTATAAATGAGCCGTCTCACATGTAATATAGCCTACTAGCTGGGACTCCTTCATGTAAACAGACGTGATGCAAAGACAAACGGCGACATGCTTGAATTTCGAAAGTCGTAGTACTATAATTACTGAGAATAAAACTGAAATAAATGTACATTTAGGCTAAATGGAAATATTAAAAAACAGTAAATGACAAAAGCACATAACAAAATTACAAAACAAGCAAAAAATTTAAATGAAAACTGAAACAAAGTTTCAAAATATTAATAAATACTATAATGGCATACAAATAATACTAAAATAATTCTGTTCCACTCCTGTGTTTCTAACTTTTCCTTGCTATATTATCAAATTTTGATGAAAAATTTAGGCTTGAATTTTGTCTTTATTCCTTCTAAATATTTTTTGTTTTTAGATGACATATTGTATTATTTGTATTATAAAAAAACATTGTGTTCTCAGGTTGTGTGTCAACGCTGTCACCATCATATTATTTCTCTTTTAAAATAATGAGCTCTATATAAAACTTATAAAAACTAATATTATAATGACATAATACTTTCAAGCAATGAAGTAAGACTCTTTGTCTCATGTTTTTGACTTTCTGAAGTCATAAATAAATCCTAAAATTGGAATGTATTCATTCAGCTTGAGATGGAACAGTGCAATTTAATAACAGTTAAACACATTACTTGTCTGAATTTGTTTAAAAAATATTTTACAAACTGATGATAAAACCAGAAAAAGATTAGAATGACCCTTTTTTAAAGATTTTTTTTGGTGCACTCTGTATATATATGATGATTAGTAGGTGTGTGCACTTGCCTAACTGATGTGCCATACAGAAATCTGGCACATGCAGTCTTGACCTTTGACCTGTAGCGTCTAGTCACACTCATCCTCCTTCTCTCCTGGGGCTCTCCATTCAGAGCGAGAAGGACAGCAGCTGCCTGTCTAGATGAAGAAAAGGAAAGAGGATTTGGATTTGGTGGGATGGGGTATTTGGGAAAAGATGAAAGGAAGGAATAAAGTAAAATGATTACTGTATCGTGTAACACAGCCCTCTTGTCAACTAACTATTTGTCTTAACAATAAAAGACAGGTTTAAGGATTTACATTTTATGAACTGCGACTTTAAGGTTTGTATTTTGTTTGTGGAGACCTATTGTCATCATCATCTCTGTTTTTTTCTATATCATAATTTTTTCCACCTCACTTTTGCATACTCACGTTCACAGTGTTTATCCAGATGTCACCCTCCAATTGACACCATCAACAACACCATCAAAACAAGGACCTTTAACATGACACTCTTCCTCTTTCTACTTCCACATGCACATATTGTGATTAGTTAACGTGAACAATTCTGACGAGAGGCAGTTGAGTTTAATACGCTCTCAAGTAGCCACATTCTGAGACACGTGTAATTCAAGTATGCCTTAACACCCTAAACAGCAATACATCTGGCACAATAGCGGTTTGGATTTGTATACACATATGCAAGTTCGTGTATAAATAGAAGCACACCCAGTACTAATGAGCATGAAGCAGCCTTGACTTTGAAAGAACCATTGTTTAGATTGTGTCTATTTCCTGATAAAGGCTGATGGAGAGTAGGCGGTGCATGTGTGTGAGAGTGAATCTTTTTGTGCATGTTAGGGGGGTGGGGTGGCCAAACCTGTTCAATTCAGTTCGAGTCTCTGCTGCCTGGCATCTGCTGATCCCTCTGTCATGGTCCTGCCGAGGGGATTCGCTCACTCCACTGGGAACAGGAGAACACCAGAAATGGTGGTATTGAGAGAGAACAGAAGTCAGATACATTGGTTAAAGGTGCAATAGGTGATTCTCTACAGAAACATTTTTTGTTATGCTGGTTGAAAATCTCAATAGCAATCACCATGTTAAGCAATCCAAATGTATTTTTATGAATACACCGATCAGGCATAACATTATGACCACTGATAAGTGACTGATTATCTCTTCATCACAGCACCTGTTAGTGGATGGGATATATTAGGCAGCAAGTGAACATTTTGTCCTCAAAATTATAGAAGCAGGAAAAATGGGCAAGCGTAAGGATTTGAGTGAGTTTGACAAGGGCCAAATTGTGATGGCTAGATGACTGGGTCAGAGCATCTCCCAAACTGCAGCTCTTGTAGGCTGTTCCCGGTCTGCAGTGGTCAGTATCTATCAAAAGTGGTCCAAGGAAGGAACAGTGGTGAACTGGCGACAGGGTCATGGGCGACCAAGGCTCATTGATGCACATGGGGAGCGAAGGCTGGCCTGTGTGGTCCAATCCAACAGACGAGCTACTGTAGCTCAAATTGCTCAAGAAGTTAATGTTGGTTCTAATAGAAAGGTGTCAGAATACACAGTGCATCTCACTTTGTTGTGTATGGGGCTGCATAGTCGCAGATCAGTCAGGGTGCCCATGCTGACCCCTGTCCACTGCCGAAGGCACCAACAGTAGGCACATGAGCATCAGAACTGGACCACGGAGTCTGATGAATCAGGTTTTCTTTTACATCACGTTGATGGCCGGGTGTGTGTGCGTCGCTTACCTGGGGAACACATGGCACAAGGATGCACTATGGAAAAAAGGCCTCGATAAGTTAGGACTGTTTTGGTAGCAAAAGAGGGACCAACACAATATTAGGAAGGTGGTCATAATGTTATGCCTGATCGGTGTATATATATTCTATATACATGCAGACAGAGCGAGAAAGGTTGTTGCTGTTTGCCTGCAAAACTTTAGTTTAGTAGTGCTGTTACTCACTGTACTGTAACGTTTTCTCACCAGTGGTGAATGACACATGTAATCCAATAATGTCTCTGGTCGTCTCACTTCTGGCCTGTGCACGTTCATGTGTTTTGGAGGAGGCGTGACTTTGGACTGTGATTTGCAGGGATGGTGGGATTGTATGCTTTCAATGCTAGCAGGCTAAAGTTAGCATTTCCCACATCACCTATTGCACCTTTAAAGAGATAGTTCACCCAGAAATGAATTCTGTCATTCATATAATTTATTCACTCACATTGTTCCAAACCAGTAAATAACATATTCTGAAGAATGTTCACAATGTTCTTTTCCATACAATGAAAGTGGGACTGTCAAGCTCCAAAATGTGCAAAAAAAAAACCACACACACCAGAAAAGATACATTTGTGCACAAATATTACAAGTCTGAAGCCATACCATTTCTTTAAATGTGGAAAAGAATGAAATAGAATGGTTATTTACTGAAATTCTTGCCTTGAAAATTTACCTTGACAGCCACACTGTATTTTTTACAGAGAGAACCTGTACAAATGCTATAGCAAAACCTGTTGTACCTTACCACATACAATAAAAAACAGTAAATGGTTTAAGATTGCATTATGTGTAATTTTAGTGTAAAATACTGTCAAATGTATGTTTTTTTGCCAGTAAAAATGATCAATTTCCACATAAGTTATTGTGAAAAAACAAAGTAAAAGGACATAAGCTCTGATTCATCATGTGGTTTTCTATTTTATCATATGATCATGGTGGTTATCAGTACATTTTAATGGGAAAAAAAAGTGATTTTCAAGTAAATTGATATATTAATGATATATTATATGTTAAGCTGTATATGCAGGCACCAATATGCCATCCTATAATACCTGAAACATTGTCACCATATTTTTTATGGTGAATTTCTGGCCTTTTTTTTTTTTTTTTTACTCTATTCTGTTCTTTTTGCATCTCCTTTTGCATTCCATGGCAAGAAAGAAAGTCATATGAGTTTTGAAAGACATGAGTTTGAGTAAATAATGACAGTATGTTCATTTGTGAACTATTGCTTCAAATAAAGTGATAATGAATATGTTTGTGGGCTGATAAGACAATGCACTGTTTTTTTCTTTTCTAAGCTTTATGGAAAGTCACTAGACTGTGACCTTATGCTTAGTCAAAACATTTTTCGTATCTCAAATGTCTTTTGTACCACATACTAGGCACTTCTTTTAAAACATCTGAAACTATAACGCATGTGTGGTTGTGGTCCAGTATATGGAACGTTTTATCATCTATGAAACATCTCACACTACAATCGCTGTTGTCATCTGGTGCTTTCTCATTATTTGTCTCTCAGTGGTTTTCTGTTATCCAAAGCTGATGGCCTTATCTTTCCTGTTTCATCTTGCCACTCTCTCTCTCTCTGTTTTAACCCATGGGATAATGAAAGGTAAGAGATAAGAGAACCTTTCCCATCCTCAACAGCATGGGCCCTTTCCCATGTGTCCATCATCCAATGGGAGTGAGTCAGGGTGCTATGAATAGCTGACAGACTGGGAAAAATAGTATTTGTTTATGAGAATGAAAATGTGTGTGTGTGAGAGAGAGAAAGAGAGAGAGAGAGACTGTCATTGGTGATTGAATAGCAGCATCCTGAACTGGCTTTCTGCCAGTCTTTGCCTTAGTGCAAGGAAAAAAAAGATGCAGTTTTTAGATGTGGTTTGGGAATATGATATAGAAGGACATTAAAAAGTATATGCATTCATATTTCAATATATGATTCAGAACAACCATGCCATTTTCTTGATTAGAGGGTTGGTAAGATGCTCATGTATTATTAAAGGAATAGACAAGATCTGCATGTGAGAACTCTTAACACCTCATCCGTCCTCTGTGTGAAGAGACTAAATAAAAACAACAAAAGAAGCTTTGAGAGTGTGTCAAGGTGTGCTTTTCCTCTCCTTTAATTATGGCCGGTTTTGGACCTAGATAAAGCAGAAGATGAAGTCCTGCCTCAGTTAACTGGAAGTCATTGAAAACAGACAATAACTTGGCTCTCCACAAGATCATTATATAAAGCTCCAGATCATCATCAGACAGGTTTTCTCAGAAGCTTCTCAGGAACATTTACTCGGAAAGCCGACTGCAGCTGACTGTGACATAAGTGTCATTGTTTCACATCCAGTGTAAATAAAATGGATCTTCAGAGTAAAGAGAAATCAAATGCAAGAAAAAGGAGATAAACAGATTGCGACACTCATGTTCTGAAGAATTTAAATCAGACAAACTGATTTTTAGGGAGGAAAGTTTACTTCTCAGTCATAAATGATAAGGTAAATCATTACATGACTTTTATGGTGGTACTATTCTCTCCCATTTTGCTCTTGTTTTGTTTACATGTCAGCATATAAAAACCATATGCTTCTTTTTCAAATGATAACAGTGAGTATGGAAGTGGAACTGATATACTTCACTATTTCATCTGTTTATTTTCAGTAGAGAGACAGATCAGCGGTAGCCTGGCATTTAATGAGACATGTTTGTAATGAGAGAGGATTGACGGTTGAGGTTCATGGCTCAGGGGACTGTGTCTTTGTGTCTCAGAGTTCTCTGTTTTCCTCTGTCATCATGGCTAACAGTTAAACTGAGAATTGAACAATGGATGTATACGGCATTTGGCCTCTCCGAGCCCCGAGTGGGAGTGAGCAATGGGGGTTTAAAGATCAGACTGCTGCTTTTTACAAAACGTCTTTCTTATTCTCTGCGTCTCTTTGTTAATTACATCTACTGCACAGACCTCATCTTCAGTTAGCAGCAGTGTAATAAAATTATATATATATATATATATATATATATATATATATATATATATATATATATATATATATATATATATATATACACACACATACAAAATACACACACAAATGTATCTTTTATTATATATATATATATATATATATATATATATATATATATACACATATACATATATATATTTATATATATATATTCAGCAATTAAATCATCAAAAAAATCTTTTAAAAAAATGAATTAAATTACAATTAAATCTATAAATTAAATTTAATTAAGCAATTGCATTTGTCTTCACAATTGCTTCCCAATAGCACCTAAATAGCACTGACAAAAAGTGAAAGGCTACTTTGTAAGTTAATTAAATCACTTTAAATTCACCTTCTGCTACTTTAGTTTATCAGTAGCTTCATTGTATACGCAGACGAGAACAAACACACTGCTATAGTGAATCTGTGCCAGTTAATGAATTAACACCATCCCCCCATAACAGCCCTGTCTGGTGTTGGCTGGGCCTCAAGACTTGATGTAGTGTAACACAACTGCTTTAATTAGACAAAGTCACAAATGAAGGTTCCTTTGCTAATTAATAAATACTGCTGTTGTTGTATACCTAGGCTACTGTATATGTTTGGTCCTACTAAGCAGGGAAAATGGTCTAGGCCATAATTTAAATAACACTTTTAGATCTAACCGGTCAGGGTTTTTGTATTCAGTTTGTAAATATTGCTGACTTATCAGCCACAAATCACTTTGAAAAAGGTTAAACTGTTAGCTGAGTTACCTGATTCTGGTCTTGACAGAATGGAAGAATTAATGTGAACAAAGTGAACCAAATGATAAAAAACAAATTAAATAAATAAATATTATAAACTAAAATATTTGAGGAATATAATATTGTTTTTAACCAGATTTAGGCCTATTATCAGTTGCTGTGAGTTTTGAATGCAGGCAAACAATTACGTAATACGTAACACATTGAGGGGCGGTTACCTTGGAAACTATCCTGCGTTTTCCAAACTGGGAAGTGACCAATGGCGGGATTCGGCTCATACTATTATTTGCAGTGTTAGGGGTTTTCACACGGTGTGCAGACACTCTAACCCGCATTCTTGTCCTATTTTTTGTATTGTAAGAACATATTTATTAAAAATAAGCATATGTTTGTGTGGTAAATTAAAACATACGTTACCGTTGACGTGTTATTTTTCAACCACAACGACACTGCACCCTCATATTTTGTGGTCGGATAATGGTTTATTCCCCGCAGAAATTCAATTCGCTCAGTGTTCATGAAAATTAAGCTACTCTCACTTTTTGTCACAAAGACATTTAAGCTATGAACTAAGTTTATACGCTACAATCTAGCTGAATTTTACCTGTTTGAGGTCTACTTTGGGGAACGCTGCAGTGTCGCTTCTGAGGTGAGTGCTAAATAAATGAATGAATTATACACAAGACTGAATGTCAGTTTACGTTGGTCAAATGATTATGATTATTGCGTATGGAATATTCAAAATTAAAAATGACAGCTTCAAAAGCTGCGATGCTGAAACGACATAATCGCTCACAGTTCGTTTAAAATTATTATTGAGCACATTCATATGTTATTGCTAACGTTAATTCTTATCAGTGTGTATGTAACTTATCAGGATATTTGTTCAAGCGGTTCGTTTGAACTGGTTCATAAATGTCTGAATGATTCGTGTAAAGTCTTTCAGCAAAGTGATATAAATGAATTTTAATATTGTTTAATGTGAATACAGGTGATATTTGTGTTCTTGACGACTATGAACTGAGATATATTAGTATAATTTATGAGCCACTCCGTGATGCCAGGGGCCGCGTGATGACGTAAATAGTTTCCTTTGAAATGAACTGTTCGAAAGAACCGATTCGCGAAAAGGAGTCATCCTTCCTGTCAATCAAGTGAACTCAGTCAATTTTGGGTGATGAGCACTTTTACTGCAGGATGCCAGTGCTGCAGCCGAACAAGGCTTTGAAAATTAATGTGCAGTCTTGTAAAAAGTGGAGCCCAAGGGTGATAGGTTTACCACACACATATTCTCTGAGTGATTTAACCTTGACTGCACAGCAGTAGTGACAGGTGCTTTCTATCTATTTCACGTTAGTGTTTCTTTTGCACTATTTTTGTATTTAAGTGACGGCTGTGGGTGGATAGAGCATATTTTGTTAATAAGGAAACTTGGCCAGCTTGATATGTTCTAGTTTTTTCCCCCTTGAACCATTCATCTACACTTCAGTTTCCCCATTTTACTGAATACAAAATCATTTAGAGAATTTTTTTTGGATATCATAGAGAAAAATAAATAATGCCTTTATATATATATATATATATATATATATATATATATATATATATATATATATATGGGTCATTGATGAATAAGGTTTTTAAAAGTGTTAAAAAAACACATAATGGAGATATAATTAATTTTGAAATTTTATTAAGTGTTAACAATGAAATTATGTGGTTTTGATAATCAATTAACACTGCTTTTGTCATTTTTTTACAAGATGGACAAAATTTGTCACCAAAAAAGTCATTCAGTTTAACCAAAATTTTGGTTTTACCAAATGACTCTGTTTGTTATACCGAATGACGATATTTTCAAACAATGCTAACAGGCGGTTAACTAGCTAGCTAGCTAGTTAGTTAGCTTGCTATCTAGCTATCAAAAGAACAATCAAACATTTTATATTTAGTACAAGTTTTAAAAATATTAAATTTTCCATGTTTTATAGTGGTTGTACCGAATGACCTGATGTGTCGGGACATGTGAGCAAGTGAAAACATGAATTTTTCAAATATAAAAGAGAGTTAGTTTCTTTGCTTTATGACCATATGGTCCTTTGCAGGCGTCTGAATGATGTCACATCCTGTCACACGATACTAACCGCATGACTTGATCTAAAATGGTCCCTTTATATCGGTTACTCCGAATGACATCAATGAAATAATTTTAATTCCATTTTGCACTATGTTGATATATGATGTTATAAAATCATGCCAGAATATAAAATATATACATTTATTACATTTTAAGATATTTTAATGACAAATGAAGTGGCTGTATTGGCCTTTGGACGGTTAAACCGAATGACCTTTTGACATTTCAAAATCTTTAAAAGACCTTTTATATGTAGCAAAATATAATTAAAACCTTTTGGATTTGATAAAAGAGATCTAGTTGTACTACCTTACATACTTTGGATGTCATATCTTTGTTTTTTATTAATATTAAGGCCTTTGGACAAAAAAATTATCCATCACGTCATTGACCCATAAGTTGGTCTTGACTGCTTCCATGGCATTCTTCTGCACAACTGCTGACTTGTGTTGTTGCTGAGGTACTAGATTGTGTATTATGTTCAGATTGGCCTTATTTGGAAGAACGTGCTTGTGTGTGTGCATATCTTTAGTCTCCAAGCCAAGTGAAACAGATCAAATAAGATCATATAAGACATGGCATTGTTTTGTTTTAATGTACACATATAGGCTCCTTCTCTTTATGTTGTTCTGACCTGATTCCACAGCAAAGGAAATTGAAAAGGGATTAGTTTAAGCTCAGAGTATGTTTTTGTTATTCCCTGTTAGTTGATAGCCTGGGCGTTATCATCATGTTGACCTTTTTGTACACGATAAGTCCTAGAGCATATAAACAAACATGAACAGCTATTCTATGTCATGTCTATGTATTCTTGCACTAGTGCCACTTTTCTTTGTGGTATTATGACTAAAGTGTTCATTTAAGATGTTATCCAATTTTAGAAAGATGTAAATTCCTTCGCATTTTTTTTTTGTTTTGTTTCTGCATTGTTTATGTGCAATTGATTTGAGTGCTTAAAAAAAAAGGCCTACTAGGTAGTGCGCATACAGTGAATGGCATACTTTTGAAGGGCATGTTCTCTCAATTGTGCGCTAGATGCAGCGGAACACAGAAATTTAAGTATATCCAGGCATAAGAAGTATTTGAATGGAGTAAAGACCCTCAGCACCCCATATGTGGCAAAAGATTGTCCACTCTTTAGTTGAGTATTAGTGCTGATGTCAGTTCTGAAATCATCCTCCACAGTGTTGGGAAATGTGGGATCTGTCTGGATGTCATAACACAGTCCGAGTCCATGACTTCATGGTCTCCTCTATCTCTTCTGGTTGTGTTTTGTGAATTTCCAGGATGACTGCTACTCCGTGCCGCAAGTCAAATTCCAATGTAGGAATTTAGTCAGCGGTGAGTAGATGTCTACTCTTTAGGGGAACTGTTACTGTTAAGTAAAGATTAATATGTATGTAGTCCGTGTATTCTCTGTTCAAAGTCTGCTTTTCTCAAACCATACACTCTCTCTCTCTCTCTTTCTCACTCACACACACACACACACACACACACACACACACACACACACACACACACACACACACACACACACACACACTCAACCACACACACTCAACCACAGACTAGCCACTGGGTCCTAAGCCAGTTAGTTTGCAAACCATGTGAAGCACCACAGTCTCTCTCTCAGTGATAGTTGACAGTCTGACTGCCTCAAGGCTCCAGTGAATATAAAATGATCATATGCTCAGCAGAGTTGAGAGGATTAGAGAGATCATCTGAAACATTTTGGGTTCTTAGAGTAGTCTCATAAAATTTCCTAAAACCCTAAAATGTTTCTGATCATTTTAATAAATCTTGGTGATTTCTTCAATTTGGAAAAGTGTTTAAATTGGCAAATATTTTAAGATGGGTTGTGTCGATGTATAAACAAGAGGTCTAGTTGATTTCACATTAACTGATGGGTTGTTAACAAGACATAAACACACAATAGCCACTACAGAATATGATGCTGATTGTGACACTGTTCCCTTTGACCCACATAATGTTTCATGTGGTCTGGTTTCTGTTGCCTAATTGAAATCAGCTTGTATTTTTTTGGCATTCACCATTAATTACACATGATGTTTTTGTATAATACTTTTACTCATTGTATAATATTTTTACTCATCTCATGGAATAGAATATAGACATCTTGAACCAATGTTTTTTTTACCTCTCCTATAAGTTTAAATGCTGTATGAAACTTATAGTGACGCAGCATGTGATTCATTTCTCTCAGAGACTTTTTGACCACAACCCCTGTATTAAGTTTATTATGGACTTCAGAAATGGTTGCTAATGTAAATCAACAAATGTTTGCAACTTACAGTACAGTCCAAAAGTTTGGAACCACTAAGATTTTTAATGTTTTTAAAAGAAGTTTCGTCTGCTCACCAAGGCTACATTTATTTAATTAAAAATACAGTAAAAAACAGTAATATTGTGAAATATTATTACAATTTAAAATAACTGTGTACTATTTAAATATATTTGACAAAGTAATTTATTCTTGTGATGGCAAAGCTGAATTTTCAGCATCATTACTCCAGTCTTCAGTGTCACATGATCCTTCAGAAATCATTCTAATATGCTGATCTGCTGCTCAAGAAACATTTAATGTGTACAATTGTACAAAATATTTGTGTACAATATTTTTTTTCAGGATTATTTGATGAATAGAAAGTTCAAAAGAACAGTGTTTATCTGAAATCTAATCTTTTGTAACATTATAAATGTCTTTACTGCCACTTTTGATTGATTTAATGCATCCTTGCTGAATAAAAGTATTCATTTCTTTAATTTCTTTTCAAAAAAATAAAAATAAAAATTCTTACTGACCCCAAACTTTTGAACGGTAGTGTATAATGCTACAGAAGCTTTGTATTTCAGATAAATGCTGTTCTTTTGAACTTTCTATTCATCAAGGAATCCTGAAAAAAAAAGTACACAACTGTTTTCAACATTGAAAATAATCATAAATGTTTATTGAGCAGCAAATCAGCATATTAGAATGATTTCTGAAGGATCATGTGACACTGAAGACTGGAGTAACGATGCTGAAAATTCAGCTTTGCATCACAGGAATAAATTACTTTGTCAAATATATTTAAATAGTACACAGTTATTTTAAATTGTAATAATATTTCACAATATTACTGTTTTTTACTGTATTTTTAATTAAATAAATGTAGCCTTGGTGAGCAGACGAAACTTCTTTTAAAAACATTAAAAATCTTAGTGGTTCCAAACTTTTGGACTGTACAGTATATTTAACTTCTAGTGTGTATACTTGTCTATTGTTGACTTTTATAATAAAGTGCTTGTGATTTTCTTCATTTTTAAATCAATTTGGATGAAAGCATCTGCTAAATTAATAAATGTAAATATTTTATTTTATTCAGAGAAAAACATCCTGACAGTCACACAGTAATAGCACTGAAATTACAGAAATATGAAATTCTGGCATGCTCAACAAATATGATCAACCATACAAACAGTTAAAAAAGTCTAGTCTCTGGATGACGCTTTTGACCCATAAGAGGTTTTGCCACATCAACCGCCCACATGCATTTACTAAATACAGCTTCCTCAAGTTTGGACTTAAGAACGTGATCAAGCTTTTCCCTTTTCCTCACACACTCTTCTAAATCTCCAGTTTTTTTTTTCTCTCTGAGGAATGTGAGTTGGCTCTTTCCAGCCTCTCCCTAGAAAGTGCCCTCCCAAGATAAACAGCGCTAGTCCAGCCAGCCCTCCGCCCTTCCCAGAGGGCTGTGTTTCCCTCCAGCACGTGAGCGAGTGGATCTGGCCTCCTCCCCTGTATGGCACTGCGACTGAGTTCACTAACCTCTGGCCTGATCTCCCTTTCTCCATGCATTGATTGGCTCAGGTGCTCTTGTTTTTTGCGTAACCTCTCCTAATCTATGGTATTGACTTGGTTGGCCTCTATAGCAAACAGTTTAACCTTTTCTCAGTGTGTGCGTGTGTTGAAGCAGGTGCTATTTCAGGCAATCCTTTCAGTGCCGCCCACTTATAACCAGGCCTACACAGAATTCAGTACTCTCCATATTTCTGCATAAATTGGAAATTACCCTTCCATTCTGCAGAATTTCATGCAAAAAATTGCACTGATTCCGTAAGAACCTGCTTTTAACGCTGCTTTTGAATTCAGAGGGAATTGGACTGGTATCTGTCTCTATTCTAGCCTCCGATAAAGAATGTAACCCACATGCAAATTTGCACCGCTTATTCATATGCAGCTAAGTATGTAAACAGCTTGTTATGGTAGGTGACCTCACTTTGGTTTTTCATCACTGTTTGTTTAATCAGTTGATCAGGCATGTTCATGTACACGTGCGCATTCACGGTGTATTTGTGATGATTTAGTGGTGTGAAAGCCCGTTTGGACATGTCTGTCTGTAATATGAGTTGTAAAAGGAGATGTTCGTATTTGACCCTTTGAATGTGTGTGTGTGTGTGTGTGTGTGTGTGTGTGTGTGTCTCGCTCAGAGCCTACAGCATGGTCTGTGATCTTCAGAATGAAAGATGGGCAGCAGTAGTAATCCTGCACTGCTTCATAATCCTCCTTTTCAAAGACACTGCCATTCTTCAGCAGCTCAGATGAGCACCCAAACAGATCAGTGCTGACAGCATTACCAATGTGGCACACAGGGCAGCCAGGCTCTTAGACATTAGCGTTGATCCTGCAGCGTAAGCAGCATCAATGTAAACGCTTCAGAAACTTGGGAAGGGGGGAAGTTACGACGTGAAGGTGAAAGATCAGAGGTCTTCTGCATGGAGTTTGAAGATATATATAGAAGTAGAAAAGGAAATCTGATGACGGACGTTAGAAGAACTCAATGGTCATTTACTTTTGATGATGTTATGAAAGTGATGCATTCAAATAATAATTACATAATGTGATAAACTAGTCTAGCCCATGTCAGCAATTCAGACTATAGTTTATTTAATGTTAATGTGAAGGACTCTGAATACCATTTATATGCATACCCTATATTTAAACTATATAATAAATAAATATGATTAAGTAATCAAATTATTGGTGTTACTTAAAACACAGTCTGCTGTTTTAGTGCATTTGTTGTTGTTGTTTTTTTTATCAATTTAATTGTAAAGAAATGGTTCACCCAAAATGAAAATTCAGGGCTCAACGCTAAGGATTTTTTCTACTGTCCCGGTCGGGCCAGTGGTTCAAATTTTTACTTGCCCTGCCAAAATTTTCACTGGCCCCACAACAAAAAATTAATAAAAATAAAAGACAAGAGGGCTTATAAAATAATGGGCCTATAAAATAAGCATAGGTATTGTTTTCGTTGTCTTTGTTACATTTAACCTCAATAAATAGGTTTATGACACCAAAAGCTACTAGAAAAACTCACTTATTTTTTAAATATTGTTAGACAAATAAACAGTAAGTAATAAAATGGTAACAAATAATCAAATTACGAGTAATAGCACAAATAAATACAAAAGAAACATATACATGAAATAAATGGTGCTTTTCAAGTTTTTCATGTAGGTTTATACAGGAGATTTTCAGGTACAGAAATTGTAATATCTATATATAACTATAGATATATAATATAACTATATAACTATAGATTAAACTTTATTAATCAGTCGAGAGCAGTTATGCATAAATAATGTTTTGGAATGTTGAAAATATAAAACGTTAAATACTGTTATTTGAAATTTAAAAAATGAAGACACTTTAAATGTGAAATCAAACCCGCCAGTAGGTGGCACTGAATCATTGTTAATGAGTGAATCATTGAGATTCAACCGATTCATTCAAACGGCTGATTCATTCAGGAAGTGTTGCTCAGAGACGCAAAACAATTCTGTGGACTTTGGAACTATTTTCGTTGGCGAAATACAGCAAAACAGACGATTTAGTTCTTGTTTATTAAACTGTATGCTGAATAAAATCAATATCACATTTGTAATTATGTTAATATTTGGAGAAAAACAGCGCTCTTTGTGTAATATTGGTTAACTATATTAAATGATAGCTATAAATATAACTAATTATAATAACTTAATTATATAACTATCTAATAGCACGCGCACTAGTCTAACCTACTAGACGTAGTGTACGCGTGCACTCAATGGGTGTGTTTTTGTTTGTTTTTTGTAAAGTGAGGGACATAATCGATAATGTAAGATCGCTAAATCAACAATTACGATATCATAGACGATATATATCGCACATATATACATATACATATATATATTGGCCCGATCGGGCAAGTTACCGTTCCGTCTACTGTCCCGAGCGTCGTTCACACTGGCCCCGGGCCATCGGGCAGTCCTTATTGTCGAGCCCTGAAATTATCCCATGATTTATTCACCCTCAAGCCATCCTATAGGTGTATATGACTTTCTTCTTTCAGCTGAACACAATCAGAGATATTAAATAATATCCTGGCTCTTCCCAGCTTTGTAATGACATTAAATAGCGCCCAAGCTTTTGAAGCTCCAAAAAGCGTATCCATATGGGATCATTTTCATTTTTTGGTGTACTATTTCCTTTAATTTTTTTTCTAGTTTTATGTATTTTGCATTGATGATAACAGAGACCGAAATTAGGACTGCTGATATACAAACCATAAACAAAGCAGCGCTTGCTTACCATTTTGAATATCGATCACGCTGATCGGCTCAGTCGGCTCATGTTATTATGAAAATATTCGCACATTGGAACGCTCAGGTAAAATTACGTAAAATTAGAACAGCCTTCTGTCTGTGCTGTCTTGACCTTTTTTGCTCGCTTTCATCACTTTTGCTTTTATTCTTGTGCACTGACTTGTTCTCTCTCTGTTGATTCAACATGCTCAATCGGCCAAAAAGCCCCGAATGGGGTCTGTTTAGTGCTGTGAACACACCGCAAAAACTGGGCTGGCCAACTTTTAGAAATAAAATAATCCATGTAAAAATCTGCATTTAAAATTATAGAATTATATAATTGAAACTCTAATTAATTATAATTTAAATAAATTAAATTGTGTGTGTGTGTGTATATGTGTGCAAAAGTTTGGAACCACTAAGATTTTTTTTATGTTTTTAAAAGAAGTTTCGTCTGCTCACCAAGGCTACATTTATTTAATTAAAAATACAGTAAAAAACAGTAATATTGTGAAATATTATTACAATTTAAAATAACTGTGTACTATTTAAATATATTTGACAAAGTAATTTATTCCTGTGATGCAAAGCTGAATTTTCAGCATCGTTACTCCAGTCTTCAGTGTCACATGATCCTTCAGAAATCATTCTAATATGCTGATTTGCTGCTCAATAAACATTTATGATTATTTTCAATGTTGAAAACAGTTGTGTACTTTTTTTTTTCAGGATTCCTTGATGAATAGAAAGTTCAAAAGAACAGCATTTATCTGAAATACAAAGCTTCTGTAGCATTATACACTACCGTTCAAAAAGTTTGGGGTCAGTAAGAATTTTTATTTTTATTTTTTTGAAAAGAAATTAAAGAAATGAATACTTTTATTCAGCAAGGATGGATTAAATCAATCAAAAGTGGCAGTAAAGACATTTATAATGTTACAAAAGATTAGATTTCAGATAAACACTGTTCTTTTGAACTTTCTATTCATCAAATAATCCTGAAAAAAAATATTGTACACAAATATTTTGTACAATTGTACACATTAAATGTTTCTTGAGCAGCAGATCAGCATATTAGAATGATTTCTGAAGGATCATGTGACACTGAAGACTGGAGTAATGATGCTGAAAATTCAGCTTTGCATCACAGGAATAAATTACTTTGTGAAATATATTCAAATAGAATACAGTTATTTTAAATTGTAATAATATTTCACAATATTACTGTTTTTACTGTATTTTTAATTAAATAAATGTAGCCTTGGTGAGCAGACGAAACTTCTTTTAAAAACATTAAAAATCTTAGTGGTTCCAAACTTTTGGACTGTACTGTGTGTGTGTATATATATATATATATATATATATATATATATATATATATATATATATATATGTAGTGAAAATTTTGGCAGGGTAAGTGTTGAAAAAATCCTTGTTGCTTCTTATCATCATCTTTATCACATTATCACTGTGTTTTCAGTCAATGTAATCATTGTTTATTGACAGTAAAATGTTGCAACATCTTGAATTTAGCCTCCTTTATTTTCACAAGCCAGGGGTGCACATCTGTGTCGCAAATGTGACAAGCAACTCAGTGTGTAGTAGATATGCTTCAGATACCTGTATAGACAGAGTTTACACACACTGCTTATTAATCATCAGTCTAAGATTTTATCGATAAAATTATGCACAACAATTCATTGTCAATCTGTCATTATTACCCCTATATTTCAGACTTTTGGTAGCATCTGCCCGATTCACTTCCGTCAAAACACACAGCAGCCATTCCCATAGAGATCTGTTACCATAGCCACAGGCACACATTCTGTGGGTATTGTGTTTATGGTGGGACTCAGGTATGCCCCCTTGGCATGAGGGTGTGGGTTTCAAAGGCAGCCAAATGGAGAGGGATGGGGTAAGAGTACACACCTGGACTTGACTGAATGAATAGACCCAGAGATGAAGAGCTATTATGGTCAAACTTGTTTGTTTGTTGTGCAGCTGGATGGCAGATGTTATCTGTTTTCAGGAGAACATTCACCTTCACACAATGGTGGTCTGCCAAACCACACTTCATTCAACCACTCCTTAAATAATCCGGTTTATCCTACTTAAGATGGAGAGGTGGAGTCTTCAAAGTGAGTTTGAGGTGTCTAACACTGGTGTGTCACTGAAAATAAAGTGTTGTTTCACAACTTTCATTCTTTTCTGTCCCTCTGAGTTGGATACAGTCCACTCCCTGCTCTTACGGGATTTTACGGGATGAACTTGTTTTTTGAGGGCGACGCTAAACCCAGACTCATATTCTGGAGCCGAGAAACCACAAGTTCTTCTTAGCAGTCTGCTTCCAAGAACAGAAACGGTCATACTAGATGATTCTCTCCAGTCTTTCTCAGGTAATTCCTTCCTGAAATTGTCCAACTGGATGATGGGATATCCTTATGGCCACTACTGCTTGTCTTTCTGTTTTCTGAAGAGCTCTGTTTACTTTGATGAAGCCGACGGACACTCTTGTATCACTTCCTCTTGTAGTCTAGGTGGAATGTGGGAAAAGATTATTAAGAGGTGTTTTGGGAAATGACTGCCACAAATATCCATCCAGGAGGTGAACTCCAGTCGGAAGCAAAAGCTCCAGTCGGAAACCACTCGAGACCAAGAATAGGCAAAGGATTTGCGGTGGAAATATGGTAGAAATATGGTGGTGCATGATTTAATTCATTTGGTCATTTGTCCGTAGGGAAGTGTTGTGCTTCCTGCTTGTATTTCTCCAGCCCTGCTCTTCCTAAGAGTTGGCTGGGAGGAGCTATGTGGGGAAGAGGGAGGAGGAGAAGTATTTGAGTTGCCATCTCAGTCGCGCTCACACACACAGACTTGCACACACATTCACTGGAGCGCTGACTCTCTGCTGAGCTCCGTTCTTCAAAAGGCTCTGCAGTTTGAGAGCTTCATCCTGCTCTTGGAAAACACTTGTCCTGGTAAGTTAAGCAACCTGTAACAGAGATGGTCCAATAATCTATATACAAATGGATTTGTCAAATTCTTTCTGAAGTTAGTTTGTGTTGACTGTGTTGAACTCTGGCTTTGTATTAGTTGCCTTTTTTTTTTTTATCTCTGTCTTCTTAAGATACTTTATTATCATTAATTGTATTGGCAATAACAGTGAAACTCATGTATAAGTCATGCCCTCTCATTTCATCATTCATTTATGAAGGATGTGAGTCTCTAATGAGTCTAATTTGAGCGTGCTGGGACTGGACTGATTACCTAGTAGGACGTAATGGTTGTTTATATGGGATCAGTAAGAATCGTGTGAGTGTAGGGTGATTGAGTTCAGGTTTTAGGGAAATAAAATACAGATAAACTCCTTGTATTTTCCCATCCCATTAAGGCTTTTATTATATTCGTTCAAACAGTGGATGACTGTCGTTTTGCATTTATGAACTCAGTTATTAGATTGTGTTAAATGTTGATTTGTGCCATTTTTAGGCATGTGCCAATATTAAAATTCTGGCTGATATTTATTTATTATAATAGCTGATAATTGGCTGAATATTGGATGATATAAAAGTTTTTTTTTTCTTTTTTTTTTTTTTTTACTATTTATACTATTTTGTCTAAATAAATATATAAGAAAAATGGATATTGAACATTATAATCTATACAAATAATTTAATGTTATGGCTTATGGCTGATATTAAAGTCTATACTACTTTGTTAAAAAATAAAATAAAATAAAACACTAAAAATCAATCGTTTTAAATGCTACAAGTGAATTTAGTCATCACAACATTTTAATGTACAGTATAAAAAATGGACGTGTGTTTTGAGAAGTGTTGTTAAATTATTAGTGATTTTAAAAATGAACTTTAAGTGAGCTTTAGATGGCAGCAAAGGCAATCTAAATGTAAAAATCGAAAATGAGCATGCAAAATTACATATCAAGTATTGAACAATTTCGATGAATAAAAAAAAAACTTACTGTGCATCAATTGACCAGATGGATAGTGTCAAAACAATAGTGACTATGAAATGAGGAACTGAGTGCATGTAAAAACAACTGTGAGGTATTTCTGTCATATTGTCTGCATATTCATGCAGAAAAAGATCTCTATCTCTATCTCTCTGAGATCCATTAACATTCCTGGCTTAGTTATTGGTCAAACTGGGTTAATAGGTGACCTCTGCTTGTGTATGTTTAGAGGCTGTGTTTGTGTTGTGCTCTAGTTTTTGTAAACGTAGTTACTACTTGTTTGTTGTTCTTTTGTTTCGATGAGTGTATGTGTATGTGTGTGTGTGACTGTGGGAAAGCGGAATTGGTAGCTGCGGTGGAAGAAGGTAAAAACAACACTCTAGGCTGAGGCTTAAACCATCTCATCTTTGTGATTACACACTCTGTCCACATGTATATGCTTTTGTCTGTCTGTTAGCGTCCTTGTCCTTTGCAGACACCTAGCAGGCTGTAATTCTGTGCAGATGTGAGTGTGTATGTGCGTTTAGTGTTTAAATGTGTGAGTGACATTACTCTGCATTACTTTGTCAGGCCTGAGGCAGGCAACAGGGTCAGGGTCCATTTAAAGGACCTGGGGGTCATGGATTCCTGAGATGAGTCTGACATGGACAAGGTTGCCATGGTTGTAATTAGGAGATGATCAGGCCAGTTTACTTGATCACTTTTTACCGCTGACAGTTCTGTTAGGATGTTTCCAAGGTGATTGAACAGTACTGGTTTGAGAGTTTGAGAGTTTAAAGTGACCTCTGATACCACAGTGTCCGTCCTCAAATGTGCAGCTGGTACTGCAGAGCTTTATCCAGGGGAAATGGTAAATCACTAATAATCGTGTAAGTGACAGATCACCCAGGCCTCTGGGGTCAGATACATCTGTGCTGCCTGAGTGTCTTGATCTGCTGTGACGTTTAAACCCTGATCTGAAAACTCCAGGGATCTGATTTGATCTAATCTGTTTTTCTTTGATTTGAAGTTGTAAAGTGACGGATGAAGGGAAATGTGGAGAATTTAAGGTAACAGTGTGGCTGGCCCATGAAGGACTTTTTGCTCTCATCTGATTATCTTATTATAGTCAACATGAGAGATGGAGGAAGAGACTGATCACATTCTCTGCTTGTAACACGATCTCTAACACGCCTCTGTGACACATAACCATTATTATGTTAAGCTTTTGTATGTTTTTCAGCTGATGATAAATTGGTATTTGGGGCAAGCCAATTAATCATTATAACTTAATAACCTTATGTTCAGCCATTTTGATATTATCCATACTGGATTTGTCTCTCCAATTTTTCTTTTTCTTTTTCTATTATTTATACCATTTTAGGCATAAAATCAATATACCCAAATGATATAAATATTACAAAAAATATATAAAATATCGGATTAATAAATACAATTATTCATCATAATAAAACCATTCATAAATTAAATATATTATTTGGGCTGCAATAATTAATTGATAAAAAAATCTTTTAATTAATCTTTTAAATCTCTCAGTAATTAATTTCTTATTATCATTTTTAAACTGCCTTTCTACGTCAGAACTGCTGACGAACAGTTTTTAATAATGTAAGGCTTTTAAAACATTTTTCACATAATGTATAACAGCCTAGATGGATACTTTCACTATATTTGTTGTCATAACCTTCAATTTGCAAATTTTTTGGAGGACAACACTGTTTTTATTTGATTAACCAAAGAAATGCTTGACACATTAATTGATTACCCAAATATTTTTTGGTGAATAATTCTAGAAATGCTATAATCATTATTTAAAAACAACAGAAGTCTGTTATGCCCCCATTTAATTGGGTAAACTGTGAGTGTAAGAAATGGCACTAAGGGCAACTGTATGTACATCTCTTCAGGGATCCACATATTGGCTGTAATAATAAATGGGAGATGAATGATGATATTATCCTGAGGGCTCATTCAGATATTCAATGTTGTATCATGGTCTAACTGTGGGATGTTTAATACAATACCAGCTCTGTCTAATGATGTTATGTTGAGAGGTCATCCTGGCCTGCTGTGGACGGAGGGGAAACAGCTGTGCTTTGCTTTGCCACACAGTGAGAAGAGAAGGCTGTTTAAAACCTTTTATAACCAGCTCTCCCTCACCGATAGAGCTTTGTGGTGGTTATGGATGGAGGCAGTGTGAAAGGTTATCAGGCTAAAGGCTTGAAACCTCTGGGGCGTCTTTATCGCGGTCGTTGAGGTGAGTTGAGTGAGAGGTGCGACTCTGTCAATGCAGTAAAAGCCGCCAGGGAAAACCCTTGGGAATGATGCTAGTTAGCTTGTACTTAGACCTAACACCTACAGTGTAGTGCAAGAGGTCAAATCTTTAAGTAAGCGGTCCCACAAATGAGGTTCATCTGTCGGCTACAGCCACTCAGATTCACTCTAAATGCAGCTGAAACAAGCCGTTATCAATAAATCAATTGAGAACTGTCACATAAAAGCACTAAAAATACATAACTACTTGTTGTTGAATAGGGGGGCTCGTCCAGAATTTATCTTTTCTGACTCTTCTGATCAGTTTCTTCATTTGGTGGCATGCAGAAAATGACCCTGCAGAGGTAATATTTACCTCACCGTGACTCTTTACTACAGAGGGTTGTGATGGTCTCTACCTGAGTTCACATTCCTTCTCTTTTTTCATTACATAACTTCCGCTTATGTCAGCAGGATGGCTCATGTTCCCAGTTTGGAGGGATTCCTGAATTCTGTCATTACTCATAGTGACGTCAGGTCTTCTATGCTCAATCCTCGCTCAGTACCTGAGAAGATTCACAGGAACTTCCTGGAATATTGACACGTTAATGTCAGCTTTGCACAGGTGACTCAGCCTCAGAGTGAATCCCTCTGGGCTGCTAGGAGCAGGAAATGTTGGTTTTGATCTATTTAGAGCTGTCAGTCTCCAATCACAAAGGCCTCACATAGACAATCTGACATCCAGGAGCTTCGCATCAGTGCTTCAAGCCTGGCAACTGTACAACTAGGACAGTCATCACCAATACTATTCTTCACAGTAACTATACATTTTGTCAAAATTCTGACAATTTTGGGTAACTTATGACTGAAATTTGGTCTCTTAGACTAATCTATCTAGAGATAAAAGTGTAAAAATGAATAATGAATTAATCAAAATTAAATGAAAAGCTATTCATTTTGTGTGTTCTTCATTAAAAATTGATGGAAATTAATATAGGATTTCATCTGAATAATTTTTAAAGAATTTTAATTGAATTGTTAAATGTTATTGATAAAATGATATGTAATAACCAACAGTAATATTAATTATAGTAATAATATTATGTTAATTTAAATAATTTTAAGTCATCATGTGGCCTGCTTGAAAGTTTGAGGCCCCATTATTGTGGGCCCCAGCCCACTTGTTGAGAACCAGACTGCTTAAAGTTAAATTTTAAGTGCTATAAACATGAATGGTGCCTCAAATGGTGCAGTTTGTTAAGGAAAGATGTGATGACATGTTTCTAGCTGAACTGGTCTTATTTTTATCTGGAAGATAAAACGTGTCAAAATATAATGGGCATTAAAAGAGGAACCATGTCTAAGGACTTCGGTGCCGATAGCCTCGTGGGCAGCACGCCGATGTATAGCGCCGTTGCGCTTCAGGCAACCCGAGTTCGAGTCCCAGCTCGTGGATCTTTCCCAATCCCGTCCCCCCTTTTTTGATTTGAGTCAGTAAGCAACCTAGCAACCCTCCAGAACATAGCAACACCTTGACATTGTGGTGATGAGATTTGCTTTGGCAAGCAACACTCACATTATCTTTATAAACTTAATTTCTTATGTCTTTTTTGTGTACATTTTTAATGCGTTTAATATTAAAAACATTTATCAACTATCTCACTCTTTATCTCGGTTTTTTAGATATCTATCACGACCCACTTCTCTCTCTCTCACTTGCTCACTTTCTTTCTGTCTGTCATTTTTCTCTTCCATATTTTTATTTTCCTCTGTCACGTGTATCTCTTGTGTCGGGCCTGTTGTCGCAGCAGTAATTGATAGATATCCTTAAAGTAGTAGATCCCTTTCAGTCACGCAGAATTCCCCTCTAATTACATTGCGGAGTTTCTTTCGGCCAAAATTGGTGAGGTCATTTTTTACTTTGTCCCTGCAGCTGTAGACCGCCGCGCTCGACCAGCCCTCACCCAATCCCCCAGTGGTTTTTGGATTAGCTTATTTGCATCACATTTTCCTCCATGTAGTGTACTATCATTAAATCGTTAAACATTAATAAAATGAACATCGGAAATTATACATCCATTTAGGTTTAAAAACACCCACAAAAAGAGCACTGTTATATGCTATGCTCAAGCCGTTAGCAAACATTTTCCATTCACGTTTTTTGCGGCTTCACCAACAGTCCAGTACACCACTAAACGCTGTGGGGAACATTACATCAGCTCTCAGAAATCAAGACCAGATCTTTATTTTGTGCCCAAAAAGGTTTGCTTTGGAGATGCCTGTGTGTTTCTGTGGTTGAGGCAGTCTGCCGTGGGTGTGTGTGGCTCTAAGTGTGTGTATTCCTGGCTCTCCCCACGTCCTCAGTGTTCTGGGTCCAGTTGGCTCACTGCTGAAATGCTTCTGTTATCTCAATCAGTTCACACCACGGTTGTGCCCAAAGCTGGGCTGTTCGTGCCACCTTCACCCATGTGGCCCTCACATTCCACTGTGTGTCTGCTTCTGTTTGGGGATATTATTTTACATGAGAAGTAAACACTTTAATGGTTTTGGGATCACTGTGTGCTGTAAGATGAGTGTGATTTCCACTCCTGTTAGACAGAGTATATCATTGCTGTAAACAGTGGTTCTCAGGTGGGTTGCTTATTACAGTCTGCACAGGAGAACTGTATTTTTACTCATTCAAAGATCAGGTTCAGACCTTTACACTCTTGATTTAATAACACTGTTAAATGTAATCTTTCGCAAATCTCAAAATATACATTTTTCATAAAAAAGTTCATATAATATGATGCCTGCCCTGAAATCACTTGTAGCATTTAAATAGACTTTTAGTGTATTCGTTTTAAAGGTCCCGTTCTTCGTGATCCCATGTTTCAGACTTTAGTTAGTGTGTAATGTTGTTGTTGTTAGAGTATAAATAAAATCTGTAAAATGTTAAAGCTCAAAGTTCAATGCCAAGCAAGATATTTTATTTAACAGAAGTCGCCTACATCGAACGGCCAGTTTGGACTACATCCCTCTACTTCCTTCTTTAATGACGTCACTAAAACAGTTTTTTGACTAACCTCCGCCCACAGGAATACACAAGAGTTGCGTTTGTAGAGTGTGTGTGTCGCCATGTCGTCGAAACGCTGTTATTTTCATCCCGCAGTCCAATCACCGGGTCTGATTCCGGCTCAAATTGATAGGGTAAAATTAAAGACATGTTTACAATAACACTGAGCGCGTGCATCTCCACGTTATGGTAAGAGGCTTGACCTTTCCGGGCAAGGAGCGCTAATCTGCTGTCGAATCGCAACACAGGAACCGCTGGCACAATCAGAACTCGTTACGTATTTCTGAAGGAGGGACTTCATAGAACAAGGAAGTCATCAGCCCGTTTTTATGACAGTGGAAACAGCGGTATACAGATAAGTAAATTATGTGAAAAATACTGTGTTTTTTTACACGCGAAACATGAACACGTTATATTGCACACTATAAACACAATCAAAGCTTCAAAAAACCACGAAAAACGGGACCTTTAACAAGATGGTGTACACTTTTAATTTCAACAATTAAATGTTATCAGCCATACAGTGAAAATACTGGTAACTATAATAATGTTTCCAATAACAGTATATAGTTTAAGTGGGAACCACAGGCCTATGCTACATCTGCTGTATGCTGTTTGCGTGCTTATCTCACACTGGTATCAGGCAGTTAAATATTTTTGAGAGAGGGCTCTGATGACTTAACAAGCCTAGAATGTGCATTTACATGGTGAATTGTATTACGATTACAATCGGTTTAAAAGTCCAATCCAGATGAAAATGCTCCATATAAACACCTCAGTTGGAATAAAAATGCCCAAACTGATTGAAATTTCATTCGAGTTGAAAGGGGTGGAATAAACCTTTTCGAATCTGTTTGATAGGACATGTAAACACTTGATCGGATTGAAAACCGAAACTGGAAAGTTTTGTTCACGTGCAATGACGTAGAAATGGCGTAATGACGTACTGACGGAACGATCTGATGTTGTTGTTGAATATAATAAATGACTGTAGTGTCTCTTTTGACTCATCGTCTGTGAAGTGGTGCAGGACAGCGTTGTCCCACAAGTGCTTGCTTCGGACTGCAGGCACATTGTTTTGGGCACGGGAATGGGCATCTTTACTGCTTGATTAATATAAGCTTCTCGTGTGCTCATTGTCTCCTAATTAGGACCCGAAATAGATAAATAATAAGTCTGCTTTTTACAACAAAGAAAATGAGGATGCTATTATGCGCCAAAACAGCAGGAAACTATAAACATTACTATATACTATAAATAAACTGTATATTTGTGCAGTGTGTGCACGTCAAACGATTAAATCCACGACATATACATTTAAAGCTTGTGACGTGTAAACTAGCTCATCAACCTGATCATTTTATATAGCGTTCATGTAAACACTATGTTTGGATTCATTTTAAATAATTCCGATGGAAACAAAAAGTGTCCATGTAAACATGGCTATTGTTATCCACATTTGTCTCTGTAAGCCCTCATGCTTGTGGTCTATGGCCCCTGTGGAAGAGCTTTCCTTCATGTTGGTGTCTGGTAAAGGCCAGTGTAGCACTAGGGAATACAGAGATGTGAAGGGGAAGGAATGATGATCCATTTTGGCTTTTGGACACTAGAGCTGCCTCACCCTTAGCAGCATGGCAGGGTCCTAAGCAACTGTGCCTTCTATTAAAAGCCTGGCCATTGAGAGACAGCTGTGTGTGTGTGTGTGTGTGTAGATCATCATCTAAATGCACCACAGAATTTGACCTGGATAAGCATTTATTCCATTACTCTGTCCATAAGCCTCTTATAAGACACAATAATAGATAGAGGCATGCCAAGCATGTTTAAATGTTTCTATTTCCATAGTAATGGTAATACCACAACACAAGACATTTCTCAGTCCCAGTGTTAACCTGCTTTTAATGTACCTGTCAATCTGCTGTCTCAGTCTTGTAGTCACATATGAGTCAGAGTCACGTATCTGAATGATGCAAAAACCACAATGGAATCATTAGTGGTCACAGTAATGTTTTTAATCTTGTATCCAAAGCAAATTCACAAAGTTTTACTTAGGGCCCCCAGAAGTGTAGGACCGGCACTGGCTAAAGGTAAATAACCTGAAGAATAACAAAATGCAGTAAATGGTAAAACTACTTGTGCTACAAACCTGTGTGTTGCTCTCGCGGTACTTTGATGTCATACACCAATCGTTGTTCAAGTCGAACACACCTATTGAATTGGCTGTGCCCACTCTTACGATAAAAATAAGATGGATATAAACATTAAAATTGCACATAAGGCAAAACTTATTATAATAATGCTATAATAATAACTTTTTACATGGCATTATTCAAAAATACATACATGACATGTTTCTACGTCAGTTCGTTTTTGGAATATAAACATTTAAACGGTAGAACAGGTTATGTAAAATTGAATATAATATAGTGCATATATTTATCAAAATGCACCTTTCTTTTTTTGGTTAATGAGTTTTAAACTAACTAGTTAGTTGCTTGAACTGAGGCAGCAACAGTGATCTGTCATGCCACATCAAAAGTAGCAAAGCACAAAGCTATTTGTGAATTAATGGATGGGAGGCACGTTGCACATAATGTTTTTAGTTCATAGATTAAAAGATTGAATCTTGGGATTTAAGAATCGATATTAGTTCATCAAAATGAGAATCGAGAAATCAATATTTTTAACCCAGCCCTAATAATTAGCATGACATGAAAGTTAAAATGATTTACCACTTGAAACCTGTTTTACTTGCGTAATGTGAGAGAAAAAGGATATTTAAAGAGGAAAAATATAGCATGATTCGGTTTCATCCATTGGGATTGGAGTGAATTGTAAAAAGTGGGTGTTCCAGACCAAAATCGAGTCAAAATGAATGTGAAATTGTTAAAATAATAGCTACATGTGATCATACATTAGTCTGTGTAGCCAAAGTGACGGCAGCAGAAAAGGAAATTCGTTTCAGAGGAAGAGCATGCTACTACTTTTTAACAATATACAAAGCCACACAGTATCTGGAAAAGCATTCACTGATAAAATGTTCACAATAATACACGAAACATGCATTAAGAAAGCAAATGGGGTCAACGTTGATTTCATGTTGGAAATAATTGCAGTGCAAGCCAAGGAGCTCATTTAAGCAATTGAGGCTATTTATTGTGCAGTCTTTGGGGCAAATGTCAGTAAGGTTATTAACCGTTTTCTCTAAAGGCAATTCACTCTGTTCTGTAATTAGTTTAAAACTATATTTAGGTTATTTTTAAGTGAACTGTTGCCTGGTAAGAGAATATGTCTATCTTTCTATTGTACTGAGTCTTTTCTATCTTATTAGTGGAAGACAGGGAGGGGGAGCGTAACGAGGGCCTAGACACAAAGTCATGCTATAAAAAGATTAATTAAAAATGTGTATTTGAATATAATGATGATGATGATGGTGAGAAATGGCAATGAGCAAGCCTCTCAGCGCATGTGATGATGTAATCCAAACCTTTAATGCAGTAACAAAAAGGAGAATAGGGAAGGGAAAAATTGCCTTCACTCCCTGACACTGAGGATCAAGAGAATATGAAATCATCATAAGTTATGAAGACAGAGAGAGTGAGAGAAGAGTCTAAATTTGAGCCAGAACTGATTTGAGAGCAGCTTTCTAGTCTGTGTATAGTCTGAAAGTATATGAAAAACTAGCTTGTCTGAGTCAAGCTGTGTGGATGCTCATGAGTGTTTCAGACAGATTTAAATGAGCCTTTGGCTTATATCTAGTCTGAGACCAGAATATAAAACATGATAATCTGCCTATAATGTACTCTAAAGACACTACACAAAGTGCCTTTGTACGCTCTTGAACACTGAACAAGTGGAAAGGAGGACATTTAAATATTTTCATAAAACACCACTGTTTGATGTAATTGAATGTAAAAGATTGCAGCTGTTCTTTAGCTCTCCCCTTTTCTTTTTTGTTTCTTTTCAAAGAATCACATTTGAATGAAAATTCAGTAGGAGTGTTTGTTGTGAGTGGGGGGAAGGGTGCAATTGGTCAGAGTTCCAACCCTCAGCCAATCAGAGATCATCTACTGGCTTACTCCTTTCTCCTCCTCTTGTGTGTGTAACATTTTTTTTCTTTCCTGATTGGCTGCTCACACATGCAGCATCTGGAGGCTTTAAGAGTGTAGTGGGAGGGGCCAGACAGTGCATTAAAACCAAACGTCTGCCCCCATTCGCTCTAGAGTACTCCAGTGTCTGGTATGTGTGGAGCAGAGGGAGTGAAAGGAGGTCCTCTCTTTGCCTACCCATGTCTGACAGCATCTTTCTCTCTCTCTCTCTCCTTCCTCCAGGAAAAGAGTGCAGGATTTCAAGAAAAGGAGTTCCAGGTTTTCAAGGAGTGTTTTACAAGTCTGAGACATCTGGAGATTGAAAGGAAAGGACTGAGCCACCGTGTTTCACCAGAACTATTCTGTTAACATTTCAGCTGCGAAGAGCTCACTTCAGGATCTGCCCCGTCCTGGTGGGTCACTCAGCCGGACTGATGTGGAATGCGACCCTTTATGACCCCATCCCATGGGCCTCTATTCAATAAGCCGGACTCGGGAGAGAGCAGATAATAGAGGCAAGAGGCCGGCACACAAAAAAGAGTGAAATAATAACAGCAGCAGGAGTGTTCAGACTGGTAAGAAAGTTAAAGGGGTCCTTGAAGGTGGGGAAAAAAGAGCTTAAAATACAAAGGAGAAGGAATAAAGAGACCTGTGACTACAAAAGTCTTTCTTGGGACGACATTCAAAAGACAGTCTTGATTGCAAAGAAAACTTTGACCCTTGGTCTTCATTTCTCCTCTTAAATTAATCCCACTGCTACCCATCATGTCAGTGGAGACCCTCCGTCCTACAGATGGCCGTCTTACTGGGGGTCCATTCACCTCTGCCATGCCTTTCCGTATCCTCAATAAAGGCCCCGACTACTTCCGTAGAGCGCCTGAGACAGGAACACGGAAGCTGAGTGCAGTTGAGCGCCTGGAAGCTGACAAGGCCAAATACGTAAAGAGTCAACAAGTGGCGCGCACTAGACAAGAACCTGTGAAACCCCCAATCATCCGCAAACCGCTGTTATCGCCAAGCATGATGATGCAATGCAGAATAAACACTCCACCAGCGAGGAAGATTACCCGGCGGCTACTTGAGACAGAGAACGGACCGGACCATGGCATGAGCAGAGGACCACAACTCAACCTGGAAGTACTGAATAATCTAATCAATGTCTGCGATGGGCCGCTTGCCTCCTCCCCTACACCTTCCTCTCCTTCTCCCTCAGCCTCCTCTCCCTCTTCTGGGGGTCACAGTGTTGGTAGTGGACAATCTGCTGAACCTCAGCACTGCATCAACTTCAAAGCACACCTTGCCTCAACGCCCAACTCCTCTCGCACCTCTTCTCCTCTTAACAATAAATCCTCACCCACAGAGCCCAGCCGAAGGCCTCCTCCGGTCCCTGCCAGAGCTCCCAGATTGGTACCACAAGGTAGTTACGGAACCCCCAACTCTGTAACTGTGCGGCGGGTGGATGTGCGACCCCAGGCGGAGAGCAGAAAACCTCAAAGATTGCCTCTACAACCCAAACCTAGACAAACCCAAGTAGCTCAACCACAGATAGCCCAGCCACAGGCACCTCCGACACCTCCTGCTCAGCAGCAACCTTCGGCAGCACACCCTCCATCCCCCTGCATACCCTCCAGCCCGCTGTTTCTGCGCCCTGGCATTCTCCCCCCGGCTTCCCCTGCTTTTACTCGCCTTTCTTCAGCCAGCTCTCGAGGGTCACGTCCAGGTTCAACCCGGAAGCACCCCTCCCTCCATCGGTCCAAGTCAGACTTGAGCGACCGCTACTCTCGGGCCACAGCTGACCTGGAGCGCTTCTTCAACTACTGTGGGCTGGACCCAGATGAGGTGGAAGGAATGGGTGGCGTGGAGCGCTTTGCACGGGCCAATTCGGACATTGTTTCAGTCTCCAAGCTCCGCAGCGTCAGTACTTCTAGCTCAGATTGCGGGGAAGGACGGCGAGGGGAAGAGGAAGATGACGACGATGATGGGCCCATCAAGCCCAGTGAGCGGGTTCCTTACGGCATCTCAGTCATCGAGAGGAATGCACGTGTCATTAAGTGGCTCTACGGTATCCGACAAGCACGGGATGCCTCACAAAACATCTCCAATGTCTAGGAGCTTCTCTCTGGCTGTCTACCAACCCATGAGTACCAGACATAGACAATATAAATGGAACAGAGACTTGCTGTGGAATTCAGTTGATGTTTATCACACACCGAATATTTATTACGTTCTTTGTTTGAAGGCTCTGACAAATATTTGTCTTGTATTTGCCTTACTATAAGGATAATGTTCATGATGTTTGTTACATAGAATTTACATGGACGTCCTGTTGTTTTTCGAGCGTCTGATGTTCTGCAAGGATGACGTACCTCCAGATGCAGAATACTACAGACTCTCAGCACTGTGACTTTGATACATTTTGAATCAAGCAATAAGACTAATGCTAAAGGCACTAAAAGTGATTGAATGGATGATGATTTTGATTATGAAGGCAGCAGTCGATCTGCTGTGCTGGTGCTGTTCAGGTACAAAGTCTTTATTAAACAGCAGTGCTGTGGGACCCGTGGCCTAAGCTAATTCCTCTAGGAACCATTGTGTTCATGGTATTGGAAATGAAGCAGGTACTTTCTAGTTTTAGAAATCTTTGTATTGGTTGAAGAATGATTGAAGATGTTTAGGATGCTTGTGTTTATGAGGTCGTCATTTGGTGTCGGTTGTAGTAAGACCTCAGGGACGTGTTTAATAAGGCACACCTAGATGACACGGCAATGTCCTACCAGTACACTCATATAGAAATTGAGATGAACACAAACCCCTGCTCACTGTGCACACACATTTGCTCCATAGGTGTCAAATTCACAAGTGCGTCAGATGTTTAGTGTAGATGTTTTTGAAGGCAAGACTATGATACTGTGAAGAATTCAGAGCTTCCACGGAAGCGCTGCTCCTCTGCAAACATGGCTGGTAGACTGTTATTGTTCAATATAAGTTTAGACGTTCAAAATATAAGCATGTAAGAGCCTCTTGTCAGCATGCACATGTGGATGTACAGCTGTATTATGTGGCAAAGCACAGTTGCACGATGTGCACTCCTCAAACATGCATTCCATGGATCCATATGGAAGTACATTCCATTCAACTTAATGTTTATGTATGATTTGTGTGGATTTTGTTTGTTTGTGACTGTTCCTTCTGCTTGTTTCTATGTTTTGGAGAGGTTAAGTTATAGACAGTTGTGTAAGACAGGTAAGGTGTGAGAGCTGACAGAACTGAGAGAGTGTTTGGCTCAATACTCTCAGGGGAATCAAAGCTGTTAAATCTATTTACTGCAGAGTTTTCGCACTTGTTGTGAAAAAGAAAAGCCTTACAAAGAGCAGAAAAAAAGTTATTTTGATGGAAGTTGTTTGAATATGTGCACATAGACAAGTCATGAGGCCACACAAATGTTCACGTTTGGTTGAGAGTATTTAAGAGAAAGTTTTGCTTTATTAAAAGCACAATATTTTTTTTCTTGACTGTGCAATCTAAATATAGCCATAAATGCATGAAAATGTAAACTCAAAACATTTATTGATTGAAATACATTGCTCTGCCAGCACATCCAGGAAGAATACACACAAAGGTACAAACCCTCAAACAGTTCAGCGCAGTAGTTATTGAAGTAGGAGGGGTAACATGGTGGATCTGCTCGTTCTCTGAAGTTTACCATTGACTCGGAAAGAGTTGAATGCAAAATCGGTCTTTTGAAGATGTCAATAAAGAGATGATGTTTTTGAAAACAAGTTGTGACTTCCTCATTTTCTGTATGATTCATTTGAGTAGTTTAAAACTTAACCTAGATCTTCTCCTGGCAAAAGACATTTTAATCCAGGGTGCAGCACTTTTGAAAGCCACTTTACATGAAGAACCTTCATTCTGAGTATGTTTACTCTGTCCCTTGAGACACAGAGTGTTGAATATAAAGGTGGCATATACAATCCAACATGAGGCAGGATCCAAATTGGAAGTAACCAGATGTTCCTATTCAAACCTCTTGACTCAGATGTGAATGTGGGTTTTATGAAAGTCTGAAACAATAAAAGTCCAAAACAATGTTGTATGGGGGGAAGTGTTCCAAAGAAGAAAGGCAACATGGAGCGACATGAGGGTGAGTAAATGACAGGATCTTGATTTTTGGGTGAACTGTCTCTTTAAGGGTGTGTGTCTGCTTTCAAATGTATTATATATTGTAAAATATTGTGCCCTGAGGTTGAGTCTGAAGCTCTGTCACAGAAGCAGCCTGTTGCCCCAGTCACCTGTGAATTATGTCCAACCTTGAGCAGACAAGCAGAGAATTACGGCCAGGGAGAGAGGGGGATGTAACCTTGTAAGAAGATGAAGAGGGCAGAGGTGTGATTAACAGCATCTTCTGCAGGCCAATTAGTTTTTATTGAAGAACCTCCCATTTTAATCCAAGAAAATTAAACTGGTTGAATAAGATTTATGGTAATGCTGTTCCCTAGTGAGGTGGTTTGGGGTGAGGTGTGTTTTTCTCTGTGTGCAGTAAACTCATGTAGACAGATGAGAGTGTGAGTGAACTAGAGACGCTGAGGGAGGAGTGCGCTCATACAGTATTTACTGTCACACCAGCTGCTTCATTCATGACCACACAAAGTACAGTAAACACTTCTGCACCTGCGAGCCTCCGGCAATATATTTTAATTTCCACTTAATGGAGGGAAAAAATGTTTAGATATTGTTTCATAAGCATTTCTTGGTGTAACTGATTGTTTTATGTACTAGTAATCAGTTCTAGTGTTCATTATAGTCCCCAGCTTTCATTAGATATTACAGTGAGATCACATATTAAATACATTACAGTTATTAGATTGGTGTGTGCAGTGTTTTTTTGGGGGGGGAATGCACCAGTGAGGCTGTAAAAATAAAGGGATTACATTTCATCCAAGTGAGAAATGTGAATTACTTTGAATCTATATAAAACACGTTAGACAAACAATAGTCCCCCAAATGAAACCGTTTCACTTTGCAATGTTGATGTTCAATGCATTCACGGTAGCATGAATTATGCAGATATATTTTTTTGCTGTTGACTGGCATATGCTGATGTTGTTTGTGGTGGTGTAAAGAACTCATCATTTTACTTTGGTAGTTTATTGATTGTCACCGTTATTTAGGTTTATGTGTTGCTTCTACTTCGAAAGATTTCACTACATACGATTTTTACAGTGAGTATGTGGTGTGTGTTGATGTAAACCACAGCAGCCGCAATGTGTGTCACTGCCTGACCCTTGGGCTCACTCACAGATATGTGGTCGTAAGCTGATTAGATGCACAGGGCAGATGGGTCTGTAAATGTGTATGAAACTGGATGTGATGTGCATCGAGTATTGGCGAGTCACCAGCTTCATTTGCAATGAGCTGAAGCCACTTAACCTTTACTTCTCATCTGCTTAAAAACCAGACTGTCAGCAGCTAAATTTAAGGAGATAAGCTGTACAGATCTATGTCATGGCTAGTCCTCCTAAGTATCAGAATCTATTGCTGGTGGGAATGAACTTTGAAAGCATCTATGCTTTAGCAGAGACTGTATGGAGTTTAGCAACGTCCCTTTAAAGCAAAGTCAGTTCACTCAGCCGCATTTTGCATTGCCTTCGGCCTGGGTAGCTATTTTGGGCATCCATGACCAACTCCTATATACTTGAACGAGAAACATACTCATTTAAATTTACTATTTTGAAAAACTCACATTGCCATACTACTTTGAAGATTTCAAAAAAAAACATTTTCATAACAAAATAGCTTTCTAAGGACAACGAAAAGTCATCGTTTACTCACCCTTATGTCGTTGCAAACCTGTATGACTGTATGACTTGGTGCAGAATTATGGATCATAAAACACTTTACTTTTGTCAAAGGGGAAAAAAACATGGGACATGTTTAAGAACTAAGTAAATTTATAAATATATATAAATTTAAGACCTCATTTAAAAAAAAAAAAAATGGTTGTGGAAAGACACAATGTACACTGTAAAAAAAATCCCAGTAAAATTTACGGTAAAAAAACGGCAGTTGTGGTTGCCAGAACTTTACCGTAAAAAATACAGTAGCAACGTAAAAAAAAATCTGTTAAATTTACAGTAAAATAACATATTTCATTAACTGATATAATGTTAATTTACCAACCTAATGAAGTACTAATATCTGTTTTGTACCTTTATAATACACTGACAATCACCAATCACAGTGGTGATGAGAGTCACATGATGAATCAAAGTTCATCACAAGCAGATTTTCCACAAGCTGAGAAGAACAACACTAACATATAGAAGGTGCACACAGTGTCATTCACACACACACTAAACACCATCATGGTAACATGCATGAAATTTTTAAAAATGCAATAAACATTAATTTAACAACATTAGATGTAACATAAAACCCTAATGTACATAACTGATTAGAAAAAAATGAGGAAAAACTAAGAAGAAACAGAGTTATTTCAACGAAAATATATCAAATGTGAAGTGTCACGCAGGGAATTGTGGGAATGTCAATTTACGGTTTTTCACTGTAAATTTTACAATGAATTGATATTTTTCACTTCCAAAAACTGTGAATTTAATGGTATTTTACCGTAAAATTACATTAAATGTACCGTTAGATCTATTACAGTTATTCACCGTATATAGTACGGAAACTTTCTGTAAACCAATTAACAGTTTTTCACCGCAGCATTTTTACAGTCTTTTACTGTTAAAATCACGGTCATTTTTTACAGTGTACGAATGGCCGAAGGAACGCTAATGGAGAAGATGCAAACATTGATGCATAGTTAATATTTGATATTTCATCACCTTAAAAGATCTGAAAGAGAAACACTAAGCAGGAGAGGGTCACTATTCAACAAGCATGAACTGCACCCTATGGACATTTGATTTGACTTTCTCAGTCAACAGACATATTTAATATTACATGAGAGCTGATTTTAAAGACAAGTAGAAAACTCTTGGATGAGTGGCTTGACAATTTATTGGCAGTAAAATTGGCTTTTTTGGATTTATTATTTGTGAGAAGCAGTGCAGTATGGTGGGAGAGAGCCAAGGATCCTGGCTTGGGAAAGCTCTTCAGGAAATGTAGAGCATTCTTATATATCTGTCTGCTCTGGGTTTAAACCCATGAGATAAAGAAGGGCTAGCCAATGGGATGAAGGCCATGTTTATCTAGACTTTGACCTAATTGCTTTGCTATTCTTGCTGTAAGTTGTAAAAATGTTCCTTAAAAAGACCTTGATCATAGGGTTATTTATTATTTAAGACTAAAAGGTGGTCCTTGTGAGATAAGCCAACAGCCTTTTTTCATATTTGTGCATCACGTGCAGTGTCTTAATGTCTATTTTGAAATCAATCCAGTTTTATGCAACACACACAACTAGGAGAAAAAAAAAAATATAGGCCTGTAATAATAATCTTGATGATTTGCACTGACAGTTCGAGAACTAAACTGTTAGAGAAATAAATTTAAAATTCCAAACTGAGCTAGATGTGTGTCAGTAGGTCCTTCATCCTTCTCTTCAACGAATAGACTCAACAGATCAATGGCTCATGGTCCTGATGGATGAGTGGCGCTTGATTAGGCATGAACTCTGACTAGTAAACCAGGTCATGTGATGTCATTTCCACCCTCCCTTCAGACTGGCAGTTTAGTTTTCAGGCAGAATATTCAATGTACACTGTAAAAAATGAATTTTGTGAAAAATTTCATGTAATTTTATTGTGCTTATTTAGCTGAAAAGAATTGTTTTATAAATTTTTGTGTAAAATACAACAGTTTTAAATGGTAAAATGTAAAGGTTGTTCTGTAAAGTTGTTTACAGAATAACTCTGGCAACTAAAGATGCCAGTTATAGGATATATTTATATACAGTGTACATATACTACCAAGTAATTCATTTTATGACGATTGAATGCTGGCAACAACAATTCTTTAAATATTTGTAATTAATATTTTGCATTTTGTATTGTATTTCACTGTTTGCATTCAGTTTAGTTCACTTCAGTTCAATATATATATATATATATATATTTAAATTAACTCTGCTTTATTGCTTTATTGCCATGACAAAATTATATAAAGATATTGCAAAAGCAGTGGAAATTAGGTAAAATTATGTAGTATTAATTAAATACTGCAGAGTAAGAAATTAACAGTAATGACCAACTGTTCAGACTCTTTATCTTACTTTTCTGCTTTTTTCCCTTTATTTCATGGCTCAATTCCTCTTTCCTCTTGTCTCTGGATATTCATTATCAGGCGTCTGTACTTTATAAACGTTATATCACATTCCCTCACTCAAGAACAGATATACACAGTTGTGTCCAACTCTTAGTCGTCTTTGCATCATTCTTTGAAATAACACTATAGGTCCCAACTGAAGGCAGGTGTTTTGGTAGATAAGAGCTAGACTGTTTGAATCTCGGAGTCTGTTTGTGTGTGCGCCCAAAATCCTTCCCTTTATTGCTGTGGAAAGGAAAGTAGTTTTGCTTGTCTCTACATGTTTGTTATTTATGTTGTGGGCATAAATTATTGAAGAGAAAATGCTTCAGACAATTGGAAAAGCTTTGAGTGTGGCCAGGATTTACTTGATATGATAAACAGATTTTTTGGATGATTTTGGATTATTTTAATGCAGAAATGTGAAGCTACTGTTTTTTTTGTTTGTTTTTTTTTGTATTAAATAAATGCAGCCTTTGTGAGCATAAGGGACTTTTAAAAATATTTAAAAAAATGTGTCACTCTACTAAAGCTTAAAAAATTATTAAAAGGATAGTTCACCCAACAATGAAAATTTGATGTTTATCTGCTCACCCCCAGGGCATCCAATATGTAGGTGACTTTGTTTCTTCAGTAGAACACAAATGATTATTTTTAACTCCAACCGTTGCCGTCTGTCAGTCATATAATGCATGGCAATGGTAACAAAATCTATGAGAGTAAAAAAAACATGCACAGACAAATCCAAATTAAACCCTGCGGCTCGTGACGACACATTGATGTCCTAAAACACGAAACGATCGGTTTGTGTGAGAAACCGAACAGTATTTATATCATTTTTTTACCTGCGCTCAAAGCAGTTGGACATAGTGGTGTATTAGAGGTAAAAAAATGATATAAATACTGTTTGGTTTCTCACACAAACCGATCGTTTCGTGTTTTAGGACATCAATGTGTCGTCACGAGCCGCAGGGTTTAATTTGGATTTGTCTGTGCATGTTTTTTTTTACTCTCATAGATTTTGTTACCATTGCCATGCATTATACGACTGACAGACGGCAACAGTTGGAGTTAAAAATCATCATTTGTGTTCTACCGAAGAAACAAAGTCACCTACATCTTGGATGCCCTGGGGGTAAGCAGATAAACATCAAATTTTCATTTTTGGGTGAACTATCCCTTTAATATTATTTGAAAATATTTACTTTGCATTACATGTATCTTTTTTAAACCAGTTAATGTCATTTTAGATATTTATTTTGAAATTAACAAAATTATTCAATGCAATTTTGATTTATTTGTAAAGCACTCCCCGCTGGTCTTTGTTATCAGACAGGAAGTTGCAGTGGCATCCTGTCCCAGTTCTATGCAGAAGGATAATGACGCCGAGAGCAAGAAAGAGCAACTTTTAATGAAATATTAAAAAGACTCTCTCTCACCCAAATGCACCTTCAATTTTTCATAAGGCATAATGTGCCTGTGAGAGGTATTCGTACTTGTGTGCGGATAATATTTCTTCTTTCAGTGTGTGCATAGAAAGATGGACAAACACATCACACTAAATGAGGCGGCATTATATACTGCAGCTCTTTAGCTCTGCTGCTTTATGTGAGTGAACTAGCAACATGTAATTTACATTCCCCGAATCGCCACAATCTCCCCTCCAAAACATGTCTGTCTGAATGGGACACTAACCGGCATGACAGATATGCAGCTGTGACTGGCCACAAACTACATCAAAACAATTCAACTGAAACCAGCAGGAGACAGAGAAGATTCGCTAGTCTGCTGCTAGTAGCTAATCCTTTATGTTTTGACACAAAAACAGTATGTGTGGTAAACTTTGGCTTACGCTTTTGCATATTCAGGCACAAACAAACTGTAAACCATATACAAGCCAATATAACATGGTTTCATACTGAAAACCATGATTCAGAACAAAAAGGAGCGGACTTAGCAATAACACAGTTGAATTTCTACTCTTGCACATTTATTGCATGTGCTGGGTAAACTCACAGCATGAAAGACGCAGGGAGGACGGGTGTGAGAGAAGAGGTGCTGAGTCGGAAGGGGAGCTTCATTATCAGAGCCCCAGAAACGCAGCACCCACAGTGGGGCAGACGCAGCGTGCAGGTGGCTGGGGTGTGGAGAGGGAGACGAGGTCTGATGTAAGAGGATCCGGAGATTCGATCACCTTTACTGGAGCAATCTGCGTCAGCTCTGAAGGGCTTCAGGTGAGTCAGAGGACAGGTCAGGTCATCTTCGACAAGACTGGGCGGAATGTGCCAGGGTAGGCCGTAGGTGCCTGGGGCGAGTGATAAAAATGACGGTGCATAATAACAAGAGATGAAAAGAACCTGCATGGTAAACACGCACGAGATGAGTAATGCTACAAGCAAGGACGCATTAGGCAACAACAAGCGGTTCAAACTGGTGAAATTCCACACCTCTCCTCTGTTTCTGCCTCAGGTTACATTCTGTTATATCTGCTCCGCTATCTTTTGCTTTCTTTTTCTGCATGTTCAACAGGTCTTATGAAAACTCTTGAAAAGAGAATTATACTGAGTATGAGTCAGATTATTTTGAATGTTTAAATATTATAAATATACCATGAAATTGGTTGACCAGAATTTTTTTTTCTTTGTTTGGGTGAGACAAATAGCCAGTAGAATTTGAAATGTCACTTGGAGAAAAAAGTGTGAAGAAGAAAAAATAATATTATTAATAAAAATATAACAATAATTTTAATATCAATATTATGTTATATTATAAAATAATATTAATATAACATAATAATAATTATTATTACAAGTAAAGTTAACAAAATAAAAAAATTATTTAACAAATTTGACATTACCATCTATAAATACTGTTCAGACATCATGTGATTAATCACTATTATTTTATATATAATATAATATTGTTTTCTTCAGTTTTACATACATCTAATAGTACTCTTAAAGAGTTAGTCATTAATTACTCACCCTCATGTTGTTCCACACATGTAAGTCCTTTGTTCATCATCGGAACACAAATTAAGATATTTTTGATGAAATCCATACCATAGACAGCAATTTAACCATCACTTTAAGGTCCAGAAAGGTAGTAAAGACATCATTAAAAAAGTCGACGTGACTGCAGTGGTTCAAACTTAATGTTATGAGGTGACGAGAATACTTTTTGTGCTGAAAAACAAAAAAACTTTATCTTCTTTATCTATTTCTTCTCTTCTGTGTCATTCTCGTATGCTGTTTACGTTCACCGCCTCCAGGTTCTCCGTTAGAACGCTGACTCAGTATTGGCTGACGTTGGCTTTACCTTTCTGGACCTTTAAATTGCTGTGTATGGAGGATTCATATACCTCTCGGATTTCATCAAAAATATCTTAACTTGAGTTTGGAACAACATGAGGGCGAGTAATGACAGAATTTTCATTTTTGGGTTAACTAACCCTTTAATTGTTGGTAGAAAAATAGATTAAACAAAAATTAAATATTAATGGAAAGTAAATATTTTCCATTTAATAGTTTACATTTATAATATTTATATTTTCACACCATAAATGTGTCTTTATATGTGAAAATATTTAACTTCTTGTCTTTCATATTTTAGGAAGGGGATCCATCATAAGGGTATCATCATATATGGTGATCTAAGAAGTCAAAAATTTTGAAACTCCACTGCAAATTCAATGCCATAATCGTCTGATACGCTATCGACAGGACCTCAGATCGGACTGTACTTGAGAACGGCATTACAAAAACAAGGAACAACCCAAACAAAGGCTTCTCTGAGTGCTGTGAGGCTCCTCCACTGAAACAGTTATGAAAACATCTCAGCTGACCTTCAGACACAGACTGCAGACTCAACATGCTGTGTGATCACACGTCAGCGACTGAGGAAGTGGGAGTAAAGTTGACGACAGATAAATGTAGACCTTAAACCCCCCACACACAACTAGTTACTAGCACAGCTGAGAGAAACACAACAAAGGCCTCATATTATTTCAGACCCTTCCTGTCTCTTCCCACATGACCTCTGATGCACATTTTGGCCATTATGATGAAATACCTGAGTCAAAAGAGTGCGCAAGAGTGTGTGATGTGGTTCCTGAAGCATGTAGTCAGGCTTCAAAATTTATGGTTGTCAAGCAACAAGGGTGAGTAAAAACGCTGGCAATACTGTCCAACTTTATTAGGAATTGCAACATAATGCATGGTTTAAATGATAGTTGCTGGTTGCAACAAACCCCTTTAAGAACAACTTTATTGATAACTCATGTATGATAATTTCTACAGACATCTTTGACTATTTCATTTAAACGCAACCAAAGACATTAGATATACAAAGACGGTGCAGTCATATTACTATGAATGGGAGAAAGTGCAACGCTCGCAATATGGCAGAATAAGTCCCGCCTTCTAAATAAAAGAACCAGTCGCCAATTGGTAAAGTCATTGCGTCACTGCAGCTGCCCTCGAAAGCCCCATTTGCATTGTATTGAAACACTTCGCTCATCTTCAGAACACAAATTAAGATATTTTTGTTGAAATCCGATGGCTCAGTGAGGCCTGCATAGACAGCAATGGTACTTCCTCTCTCAAGATCCATAAAGGTACTAAAAACATATTTAAATCAGTTCATGTGAGTACAGTGGTTCAATATTAATATTATAAAGCAATGAGAATATTTTTGTGCGCCAAAAAAACAAAATAATGACTTTTTAACAATATCTAGTGATGGCCGATTTCATAGCACTGCTTCTTGAAGCTTCGGAGCTTTACAAATCAAATCAGTGCATCGGAGCGCCAAAGTCACGTGATTTCAGCAGTTTGGTGGTTTGATACAAGATCCGAATCACTGATTAGACTCAAAAGATTCATAACGCTCTGAAGCAGTGTTTTGAAATTGGCCATCACTAGATATTGTTAAAAAGTCATTTTTGGGTTTTTTTGGCGCACAAAAAGTATTCTTGTCGCTTTATAATATTAAGATAGAACCACTGTACTCACATAAACTGATTTAAAAATGTTTTTAGCATCTTTATGGACCTTGAGAGTTTCAATGGCCTCACTGAGTCATCGGATTTCATCAAAAATATCTTAATTTGTGTTCCGAAGATTAACGAAGGTCTTACGGGTGTGGAACGACATGAGGGGTGAGTAATAAATGACATTATTTTCATTTTTGGGTGAACTAACCTTTTAAACTGGCCAGTACAACCCAATCTCACGGCAATTCATACGTATTTTGCGAGGTGGTTACGAATTCATAAGACCTCACTCGTATGAATTCATACGTTTTTTGCTAAATCGTATGTATTTTACGAGTTGCCAAATCCGTATGAATTCGTACGAATGACCTTCCCCTAACCCCGCCCCTAAACCTATTTTTCACCGGGGTTTAGACAAATCGTATGAATTCGTACAAGTGAGGTCATATGAATTTGTACAAATTAGCCACCTAGTAAAATACACGTATGAATAAAATAGCGTTATCTTGTAATTATCTTGTCACAGTTAATATCCTCCACATTTTTTATCATGTTAAAAGTTGATTATTAGTCACTCAAACCCCTTTATCTAATCTTCTCTACTTAACTGGCGGTCACGCACATCCACCATGTTTGTAGTTTTTTAACACTTTTTATTTGTGTTTGTAGTTCTGAACCGAATCCTCCTTCAAAGGACTTTTGGCAAACTCTTTTCAACATTCTATGCTTTTTGAGACACAAACTCACACACTATTTACATACTATTCCAGCCTGAAAAATACATTTTTTTTTTATGTTTCCCTATTCAAAGGGATATAGGAGCTGACTGAAATAGCTGCCTGAGTGTTTCAAAGATGGCCACCGAGTGAAATGACTTGCCTTAAAGGGACATACCCTGCGTTCCATTCGGAAGGGCTCATCCCTATGCCCTAATCCCTTCAAAGGGTTTACCCTCCGGAGTGAGAGCTTCGAAGGGATGAAGGGTGTAGGGGTCAAAAAAACTCTTTTTTTGGAACGCACTTCTGCGTCATCTTAACGAGACAATCAAGGAGGAGTAGATTGTGCAAGCTGCGCCCTTTGTTTAACGTTAGTTTATTTATTTATTTATTTATTTTAGGTTTATCGCATGTAGGCTATATTGTATATATGTATTTTAAACATTTGAATGGACTGATAAAGGGAGCTGTAAAGTTTTTTTGTTGAAGTACAATGTCGTTTTGACCATAATAATGTACCAAATCTAACTCGTATAAATATTACAGTAGTACATAAAAATATTATACATACCTTTATAGTTAAAATCGAACTCCTAGCCTCCTGTACCCATTCTGTGACGTCAAACTTCCCTGTGCAAAGGATCATGGGGGCCAGAAGTGTCCATCAGTTGTTCCCTTCGAAATCCTTCATTCCAAAGGGCCCTTTGAAGTGGCCAGTTTTGAGCACTTCGGTTTGGAACGACCCTTCAATATGGCGGCCATGATTATTTTCACTCCGAAGTGCCCTTCGGAGGGCGATATATCCCGTTTGGAACGCACCGTTTGACTCAGCCAGACACGGCGCAACGGTTAAAGATGTCCATCTAGGGCATGTCTATATAGAAAAACAATTAAAAGGTAGCACATAGAGACACAATAAAGCAGTTTAAATCATCTATTAAAACGTCTGTCATGACTGCTGAATGGATGCAAAGAAATATTATGGCTGGTATAATCTCTTAATTCATTGTCATGGCAAAAAACATTTGGATCCATTTGCATGTTAGAAAGTTTTTTGAAGTTAATTGTAAAATATCCTTAGGAACCGTTCACACAGAACACATTGTCTTTAGATGTGTTTTTTGACAGTTGAACTTAATTACAATTGCAATCTAACAGTTGCACATTAGATTTACACATCACACTGACCCCTTGATCTCATATTAGAGGCTTTTGTAAGGCAATTCACACGTAAATCCATAAGTATTTTTCCTCCACACTTTTGTCGCACAGTTTGTGAACCTCCTCCACCCCTGACTGTGCTGAGCTGTGTCTCAGAGCACCAACAGGAGGTTCCTCAGGGCTCTGTGGCAGGGGGTTGAAGAATTAGGTCCCGTTCAGGTAGAATAAGAGGCTTTGAACCACAGGACAGGCAAAGCTAGTCTGATCTCCCCCAAATGCTCTCTGAGATCTATCCAGCTTAGCCAAATATGTATAGGCCGCTAATATGAACATATTTGTGAAAAAGAATGATTCAGTCATGTCCAGAAGTTTCTGTAGTATCAGATGCTCTGTTTCAAAACCTAATGAGCTGCCTATGGATTTAACAATGCATTGCAATGAGCTCAGTGAAAAAATAAATGCACGATAGCAGATGACGCAAGAGAAATATTGAAAAATTTAGATAAGAACAGTTCAATTTAATTAAAAATTTAGCATTTTATCCAGTTTTTATGTGTCCTATGTTTAGACTTATAGAGTATTGAACTGTTAGCTTAGCAACATGCTAATAGCAAACTCAGTCAAATCTCTTGAGAGGAGTACTATTTGTGTGGTGTGTGAAGTTGCTGCTTATTGTTGTTTAGCATTCAAAATCAATCCGTTATGAAGTTAGGATTCTGCCTTAGAAGGCTCACTATCTTTTAGAACAGAGCTAAAATCAGATACTCTCAAACTGGATTCATTCAAAAAGCATTTCCTGTTTACTGTAATTTCTAATCACTGGTCTGCCAGAGCTTCAGCCTGATTTTTTACCTTATGCTCACGTGCTTCCCTTAGGGAGCGAGTGCGTGTGTCTAAGTGTGTGCAAACCTATTTTTGTGTTCAGTAATGTACTTCATATTTTCTGCTTGCACAAGCTCACTTCGTAGTATTAAATCTTGCGGATGGAGTACTGCATTTTTCATGAGAACTGCATGTGAATGACTCCAAACAGAGAGAAAAGAGAATTATCATGGGAATTGCAGTGAGGACAAAACCTTTAAAACAGTATATATGTGCTAGACAGCTTTTACATATCACACAGATACACTCACACACATGTATGTCAAGACACAAATAGATAGTGTCCAATTTACCAAAAGACAAACACTCATGCTATGAGCATACAGCGCGTCCTTAAATGACTAACGATTACTCCTCCGTGGCTGCCATGGCTCTGAATTAAAATAATGCTTAGTAGAAAATTATATGCAATTGAGTTTAAACTGAAACAGAATCTCTTGTTTGGCTGCATTGTAAGGGCAGCCTACCTGCAGTTCCCGAGACAAATGAAAACTGCAAGAGCACAAAACAGTCTTTCTGTGCGCACATTGTTCTCAACCTCAACCACAGCTTTCCTCCGTCTATAAGATCCTGTGCCTATTCAAACGACCCAGTTTGGAGACATTGCCTTTGAGACATTACTGTTTCTTTTTGAAGGCAGCTTGAGCTGCACAGCATGACATCCCTGTTAGAGAGAGCGTAGGATAAAAAGAAAAGAAAATTATTAGCAAACCAGTGCATCATAATAATAATAATAATAATAGTTAAATGTAGATAATATATAGATATATAGATAGACAGACTGTTTAGGTTGAATGTTTATTCCAGTGTGATTTTGCTTAAAATGTGTATTATCCAGTTAATCTAAAAAATAGCGTCAGTTTGCTCAGAGAGTCTTTTCTTCACTTATCTGTTCTGGTTTTAGGAACTAAGCCATCTTGTGCATTGGAAAAAAATGTTACAGTAAGATCAAAGAGAGGCTGAAATGTTTGGACTCTAGCAAAAAGATATGATATGTAGGTTAAATAAGGTTTAGTGAAATGCCAGGCTACAGGGTTGCAATTGAGCAAATGGTGACATTTCTCATATGTGCCAGAGTATGAATCTCTCCGCATGAATCACTGGCTGCTAACTTGAAAGTCATTTGTATTTTTGATGTCTGAAAATCTTCACCCACACTTCAGGCTCAGGAGTGTGTGTGAGAGAGAGATTTACATTACTGAGATTTAAACAGAGAGAAGCAAGAGAAGCAGGGTTGGAAAGTTGCAACGGCAGGCGCATCATAGCTCTTAACGCACATTAGTGGAAGGCAAAAGTGGGCTAGATTTTGCATTTTTAATTAGAGAAGGGATTTACTATCTGTATGATTCCTCTGCTGAGTTGAATGGAGAGGGAAGTGAGAGGACCACAGAAAGAAGAGGTTTTGATGATGCTGTTGTTTTTGTGTCCTCAATACTGTGTTTCATGGTGTGCATGTTATTCTTCCCTAGCCTCATTTTTTTGAATTTCTCATTTCTTTCAGCTGCCTCGCAACTTTCTCGATTATGTGAGGTTTGCTGAAATGTCTCACAATCAGTGCATGACTTGTGTTTGGCTCTGTCCTCAGGTTCCCACACGCCTCAACTGGAAGGACATACTGCTCCACACAACTGTTGATGTCACTGTCCAGAAATCCCATCTGTAGCCAGAACACTGTTAGAACTACAAGAACCATTAAAGGAATATTCCAGGTTTAGTACAAGTTAAAATAACTACATTCTGTCTGAAAAATGTAATTTATTCCTGTGATGGCAAATCTGAAAGCAGTTTTCAGTGTCACATGATCCTTCAGAAATCATTCTGATATGTTGATTTACTGCTCAGAAACATTTCTTAATATTAATGTTCAGTACAGGTGTGCTGCTTAAAGGGATAGTTCACCCAAAAATTAATTACTCTCCCTCATGTTATTCCAAACCCACAAGACCTTCGTTCATCTTCGGAATACAAATTAAGATATTTTTTGATGAAATCCAAGAGCTTTTTATCTCCAATAGAAAGCAACGAAATTACCACATTCAAGGTCCATAGAAGCAGTAAAAACATTGTTAAAATAGTCAACGTGTCTACAGTGGTTCAACCTTAATGTTAAAAAGCATTGAGAATACTTTTTGTGTGCAAAAACAAAACAAAAATAAAATCTTTCCTCTTCCTTGTCAGACTCATACGCAGTTGACGCAGTGAAGAGCTTCCGTGTTTACGTCAGAACACTAGAACAATGACATATGCGTGCAATGCTGACACAGGAGCCTGCCAATAAAGAGCCATTGTTCTGACGTAAACACAGAAGATCTGCACTGCGTCAACTGCGTACTAGTCTGAGAAGGAAGAGGACAAATTGCTGAATAAAGTCGTTATTTTTGTTTTGTTTTTGACTACTTGCTACTTTTCTGGACCTTGAATGTGGTAGCCTTGAAGGTTGCTTTCTGTGGGAAATAAAAAAAAAAAACTCTTGGATTTCATCAAAAATATCTTAATTTGTGTTCTGAAGATTAACGAAGGTCTTGTGGTTTTGGAATGACATGAGGGTGAGTGTGGCAACCAGGGCGGGCGAGAGCCGCGAGGGAACGGCGTGAGGCCGGTGGCGCGAGAGTTAACGAGCTCCACCTGGGAGGTGCACCGGCCTCAAGTCTTTCACGGAGGAGCTTCGGGAGCATAAAAGGAGGAGCGACGACAATGAAGGACTAGAGAGGACCAGGCCTGGATATTATTTTATCACCTGCTTTCAAATGTAGCGGCATTTAATAGACAGAACCGTAGTTCACTGACAAGCCACGCAATATCGCGTTCATTAACGAACGCGATTCATCTGCGATATGAACACGATATTGCGTAGCTTGTCAGTGAACTATGGCTCTGTCTATTAAATGCCGCTCCATTTGAAAGCAGGTGATGGCGATTTCGCGGTAGCCTAATCAGGGCCTAATTTACTGAGGAAATGCGCGTGACAATCGCATGCGATATATCGCCCAGCCCTAGTTTTATTATGTTTGCGTCGCGTGGCCGGCAGACGTCCGCGAGGGTCTGCCGGCATTACTTTCGTTTTGTTCTTTGTTTATTTTGGAATTAAAGTTTTGTTAAACGTTCGCCGGTTCCCGCCTCCTTACATACCCCTGTACATACAAACTACGTTACAGTGAGAAATTTCATTTTGGAGTGAACTAACCGTTTTTTTTTTAACATTTTTGTGGAAACCATGAAACATTTTCCCCTCTGGATTCTTTGATGAATAGAAAGCTTAAAAGAACAGCATTTATTTGAAATCTTTTGTAACACTTTAAATGTCTTTACTGTCACTTTGATCAATTTTAATTCATCCTTAGTGTGCTTATATAATGAAGGGGGTCAGTCATCAATCACATGTAATATGCAGACCTGATTTTCCCAACGGTCACTTGGACTGTGAGTGAGTTTCCCATCACAGCAGCTGTAAAGCAGCACAACAGCTGCATGTGTGTTTGTTACAGAGATTAATTTAATCTTAAAATGTACACTGCTGCCTTTTTTCCATCTCTGTCTTTTTCTAAGAAAATCACAAGTCTGCATTGTAGCTCTCACATTTCTTCCAGATCATGTGCACCTGTTGCTTCCTCAATGTTCCCAAGTCATGGTAATAGTGAAGTGTTGATTACAGCTGTTAAAGTGCAGCTGTGTTCAGTTCTGCAGCTCTCTTTCTCTCCTTGTGACTGAACTGAGTGCTTACATGACGACATGATCTTTCCTAAACACATAGCCTACACTGTTCAAATGTTCAATATTGAATTTTCAGCAACTCCAGTCTTCAGTGTCACATGATCCGTCAGAAATCATTCTAATATGCTGATTTGCTGAACAGCAGTTTAATTGAAATAGAAATCTTTTGTGACATTGTATGTCTTTACTGTCACTTTTGAATTAAATGCATACTTGCCGAATAAAAGTATTTTCTTTGGCATTCTGGCAGCATCAAATGCATCTCTTGCAGAGAAGACAATCCCAATATGCACTGTAATGAGGCCAGTGAAAAAATACATCCAAGATCGCATGTGTCTCATTAATGCTTCAGTTGAACCTAACAACAGAAACACTATTCAGATTAATCCCATCAGTGCTATTAAATTCACTCCCCTCCCCCTCACGCACATCATTTAACCTACATATACATGCATATGCACACACTCGGGTCACAGAGCAGCCAAATGTTCACTGATATCCCGGGCATTTAGACTTCTATCTTGCCAGATGAGGTCCTCATTGGTTGCCATGGTGACTCCCCTCCTTGCACTATTTTATTGAGCATGAGAGGCCATTGCCTGGGCGTCTGGAGGAGGAATGCTGAGCAGAAGAGCCTGATGTTTGGAGTCTTAGTGTCTGAGAGAAGATCTGATGATGCTGTGATAGCAGGCCATAAAGGCCTCTAGACCTGAACACACGTTTTGGTACTGGTTTGTCAATGTCTGTCGTTTTGTCTCACTTTCATTGTCTGACCCGAGAGGTTCATTGCACTAATGGTGTCATAAAAACATTCACAGACTCTGACTAATTGTTGATTGCTTAAATAATTGCAGGTTAAACTGTGGAAATGTCACACCTATTCTAACAGGATGTGATAACTGTTTCCCTTTCACCTTCTGTCTGTGCCAATAGGACAGAAATATCACGAAGGAAATGTCTCAGTTGTTGGTTTTAGACAATGAGATTGAATGGAGAGCAATTGGAGGCTTTTGCTTAAGTCGTCTGTTTTCTGGATGAGAGAAAAACTGCAGTAATCTCACATATCTCTATGAATCAATAAAAATCAGCAGTTTTTGTATGATCTTAAATTCTTTTACTTAAACTTTGTCATCACATACTTCCACGAACAAATGATCTACTTTCCAAATTGATTTAATAACTCTATACTCTGAGTGTATGTCAGCAATTGTCTTATTTGTCTATTTTTATTTTTTCTTATTTCTTAGTTCTGAGGAATTAAATGTGCTAAATAGGATGTTTTGTTTTATACATTTTTGCAATATTACTTGAAACTGTCTTTACTAACTGATAAAAGACTATTTATAAGGTGCACTGAAAGGAATAATATTAATATACATCATCTGTGCACGAGGTAGGGCCTTAAAAACATCAGCCAATCGTTTACACGATCATTGCGTAAACGATTGGCCCTCTGGCTTGTCAATCACTGCCATGACGTTCCTTGTGAGAGACGTGCGTGGCTGCGCGCTCCAGTAACTTTCCACACTCCACAGGCGCCGCATGCAATGTTTTTGTCAGGAGACAGGAGTAACAACTGCAGATTATGAGTTACCTGCGGAGAGTCCGACATAATGAATCCTCTAACACGACACAGCGAATGCCGGTGGTAAACAAACACTTGTGTTCCAATACTCGTGCACGAGTTTTGGGAGACATTCCCTCAAAATGAGCTGTGAAGGAGGGGGGTTGTTCTTACGCATGCGCTCATTTCAAAAACTCACTAACAGTCTTTGGTTTCTCAGTCGACAAAAAGATCCTCTTTAGCACCTTTAAGGAAATCATGATAGATATATAATAGATAATATATATGTTTTATTTGATAGATAGATAGATAGCTAGATAGATAGATAGAGAATTTAGAATTTTGAGGGGATTTTATGATACTATGCAATATTTATACAATTCTTATTAGCTACTTTTTCCCATTGAAAATAATACATCATTTTTGTTCTAATATATTTTTAAATTATTTTTTCAATTAAAGCAGTAAAGCAAGGCATTTACGGCATATAAAATCCAATTTTTGAAGGTACATTAGTTCCAATCTGGTGGCTGTAAAAAAAGAAAAACTTTATGTAGGCTAATGCCATGATGTAACATACTTATTTTTATTAAGTTGTGGATTTGGATTTATACTTAAGCCCAGAACACACCAAGCCGACGCTGACGAACTAGTGGCGATGAAAGCAGACTGCGGGGTTGGCTCATGTTGGCAGCGTCTGGGTCCAAAATTGTCGACACACCAAACCGACGCTCGACACCCGGTGGCCAAGTTGCACGTCCATTCTGCGCCTGTGTAAGAAGAAATGCCTTACCGTAACAGCAGGTGGCAGTAGCTGAACAGCCAATCAGGGGTGAGTTTCCCGAAAGCATCGTTGGTGAACCATGGTCGTTAGTCCCATTGAACTCTATTGGTAACGACGGAACTTGCGACCATAGTTCGCTTTGGGAAACGCACCCCAGAATGATCAGATGGCCCAACTGACCGACGAGCTCCAACGGCGATTCAACTTGTGGAATCGGCCGAAAAAAGCCGACAAGGACCAACTTCAGCCGGCGGTGCGGAACACACTGAGAAAACTTAGTCGGCTGACGAACAAAAACCGTCGGCTTGGTGTGTTCTGGGCTTTAGACATTCTCAAAGACTACTTTTTTTTGTTTGAAATGTTGATTTGAAGTGTCAGGTTTTGCATTAATTTTACTACTTGTCAAACCTGAATGCAGAGGAGAACATTTTGTTGCACATAACATCAAAATTTAATAAAAATGTAAATAAAAAAGGAACAGGTATGCTTTATCACAGCTTAATCAATCTGGGTCTGATCTGATTTCAGCCTCTTATTTACATCTTTTGGCTAAATTTAGCCATATTGTTACTGCCACACCAATTCATTTGTGTGTGTATAATAGTGTGTTGTGTGTGTGTCTGTGTGTAAGTGTGTGTGTGTTTGAGTGGGTGTGTCTGTTTTGTACTCTTGTGTAACCTCTTCCTTGCTGTTCATTTTTTTAGTACATTGTGGCTGAATTATTGATTTTATTTCACACATTTGCAGAAACATGCTCTGTGTTGTAGTCGTGCTAATTCATATATATGTGTGTGTGGGGAGGGGGGTGGATGTGTCTATTTTGCACTCTTGACAATTTAGAGTGTCACCCTTTCATTGCTGTGCACTTTTTTTCTGCACAGTGGCTGATTTGTAGTTTGTACCACCAAAAGATTCTCTGACATTTCATATTTTTTCGTATTTCCCATTCATTTCCTATGTCTGTCATTTTTGATGACCAAAGTGCGACTTTTTTTTTTACCCTTTAAAGGGATAGTTCACCCAGAAATGAAAATTTGATGTTTATCTGCTTACCCCCAGAGCATCCAAGATGTAGGTGAATTTGTTTCTTCAGTAGAACACAAATGATGATTTTTAACTGCAACCGCTGCCGTCTGTCAGGGGTATAATGCAAGTCAGCGGGAACTTGGACTATAAGAGTAAATAAAACACGACAGACAAATCCAAATTAAACCATGCGGCTCATGGCGACACATTGATGTCTTAAGACACGAAACGATCAGTTTGTGCGAGAAACCGAACAGTATTTATATCATTTTTTACCTCTAATACACCACTATGTCCAACTGCATTCATCACTCGATTCGTGAGGTCTGATCGCGCTCTGACAACGGCAGTGATGTCTCGCGTATATACGTCAATGAGTGCGAGACATCACTGCCGTTGTCAGAGCGCGATCAGACCTCACGAATCATGTCAATGTGTTTTTTGTGCGTTTATTGTTTATTTGGATCCCCATTAGCTTCCACAAAGTGAAAGATGAGAGCAAACTCACCAAGCATTATTTCATTAAAGTTTACACAGCAGTTGGGAAAGGTTGCTAGAAGAAAGGGCTCTGCTTAAGGTGCACTAAAAATAGATAGAGTTACACTGCTGGTGTGCTCACAGTAGTAGATTTACTACCATCACTCTGTCAAGGGAGCGATCAATCTGCCCTCTCTGCATCATAACCTGTGTGCCTCTGTTCTCTGCTGCTTTTAAACATGGTGGGCTCTCGTAATAACACTATGGGTCACACGATGAGTCGCCTTCTCTTTTTCTGAGAAGATATGATTTCACTCTGGGAGGTTTCTCCAGTTCCTTCCGCAGTGAAACAGGACTTATAATGGAGTGAAACCACTTTGGGTCCATCTATGCATACATACAAGTGGATGGACAGCTGACAGATGGAGGCAGATTTATGGAAAATGGGAGGGACAAGAGTGAAAAAGATGGAAAAAGGGATGGACAGGAGGGAGGAGAGGAGGCCAGGATGGATGAAGCTTGCAGTAGTGTAGTTGAACTCTGATTAAATTGTCAAAGTGAAAAACGACAGGTCATAGTGAGGGACATTTGGGATGCTACCACACACACACACACACACACACACACACACACACACACACACACACACACAAAGGTTTGTTTTTGTGAATTGTGGGAACATTCCATAGGCGTAATGGTTTTTATACTGTACTAACCGTATTTTCTATGCCTAACACCAACCCTACCCCTAAACCTACCCATCACAGAAAACTGTGCAAATTTTTTACCTTCTCAAAAAAAACAATTCTGTATAATTTATAAGCCTTTTGAATGGGGACATGGGTCCTATAATGTCCTCATAAGTCACCCTCTCCTTGTAATACTTATGTCATACCCATGTCATTATACAAATTTGTGTACATTTGTGCACATGCACACACAAACACACACACACACCTATCTTTGTAAATGTAATTTTGACTGTTAAATTTTTTTTGGAATTTGACCCAATTCAAAAATGTCACTACACTTGCTCAAAAGCATTTTTTTTACATACATGATTAATATTGCATTACATAATGTGTGCTTATACAAACTGACAACCACAAGTGAATCACATTCAATTATTTAATATGAACTAAAATAATATTTTGGTTTGCAATTTCAAGTAGGCTATATTTACATACTACGACTAGACTGACAGTCATTTAAACAGGTTTTGTAATGACAACTAGTCTAAAATTAAGAAACCCTTAGAAAACAGTAAAAACATTGAGTTTACAATTAATTAATAATTAATAATTAATTTATTATTCTAATATCTAAATATGATACTAAATCCCACAGAAAAAAAGGGTTTCTATTTGTAACGTGCTGTCTTTGAATTTGATCATTGCACATTATAAACAAGACAAGCTTTAGCTGAATAAACGTTAGCCAATACAAACATATTTATAGAAAACAGTTGACAATGAATAGACAGGACCAATAAGAGCAAAACGAATTGAGTATTCAAGAATATCAAGTAGCTTACAATTTAGCTGAGTCCAACATATAACGAGGGGTTGTGTTAGGCCTACTGTAGCGTCCGTCATTTAACGAATCTTAAAAACACGGGTGGATAACTCAAAATGCTTTCTGACATTTTGACAGAAAAAACAACACAAGTAAGACCAAATTTTAAACCTAGCACGTCAATTTTTATTTTACAATGATCTTCCCTCTCTCTGTGTGCACGCACGCGTTTGTATATATGAGAGCTCGCGCAGCACTGAGACAACGGTACTTTTAAAAACTTTTCCATTTTTTTACGTCAATTTGACGTCAACACTCTGATTTCAAATTGATGTTGAAAAAAGCCATCAAATTGACATCAATTTATTTACGTCAGCGGGGCAGGTCTTGGCGAAGGGTCAATTGATGTCGGAAAAAAAACTTCAAATTGACATCAATTTGACGTCCACATACTGATGTCCAATTGATGTTGAAAAAAAAACCCAATCAAAATGACATCAAAAACTTGACATCCATTTGATGTCCACACACTGATGTCCAATTGATGTTGAAAAAAATAGCAAACTGATGTCAAAAAACAGTTCAAAAATGCAAATCAAACTGATGTCAAAAATTTGACGTCCATTTGACATCCACACACTGGTATTCTTTCGACCACCAAAATAATGACACAAAAGCAATGCAATGAAAGAAAAATACAAAGTTCTGTCATGAAACTCTAAATGCGCAGGCTAATAGGTCCTTAACTTAACTGCTCTTAATCACATATTATCTATAAGACACAGATGATTGGTTCATGCTGTATTAGTAGCCAATGAGCTTGCATGCTCAGTCTTCAAATACACAAATAGCATTTGCCTTAGCAGTGCAGCGCGCTTTCATAAACCCTCCACCTTCCCCAGCTCCACCTGTATAGATCTGCTACGGGTAATTCATGTACGCTATATTGTACAGCAGCAGCATGTCTTACTTGCTCACAGCAGCGTGTCGTGTATGTATTGGCAGTAGCAAATCCCGTACTTGCTCTGCAGCAGCAGCAGCAATAATCAAACAATGGAACAACCTGAATCACTCATTTTAAGACATTATAAACTACAGCATTAATTACAAGATTTTCAGCCACCATCACTCATACTAACATACTGTAGCAATCCACAAAATAATTAAATCTCTCTAAACAAGCATGAATAACCACCTAGATCAGTAATTCTCACTATTTCTTCCAAGTAAGCCACACCAGCAGGATAAAGTCAACAAGCAAGTCGCCACAATAAAAAACACACACGGAAATACACATCTGCCTAGTACAATATGCAATGCATTTAGCCACTGCCATTCTAATAATACAAAACTGTTAAGGTGTACAAGTTGCTTTAAAGGTGGGGTAAGTAAATTTTCAAAAACACTGTTGGACATTGTTGATATCCATTCACTGATGTCCAATTGACGTTGAAAAAAAAACATCAAATTGATGTTAAAAAAATTGACATCCACACAGTGATGTCGGAAAAAAACATCAAATTGACGTCAATTTTTTCCACATTTTTGAGAATGCAATACACGCAAACACACACACACAATAAAAAGAATGGAAGCTTTTTCCACTAAGAAAAAAAAAAGATCTTACAATTCAGACTGTTTTTCTTGCAATACTGAGAAGAAAGGTCAGATATAAAGATATATAAACTCGCAATTGCAAGAAAAAAGTTTTGGTAAGATAAAAAGCCACAATTTTTTTTATTCCATTTCAGGAAAAAACAACAACCTAAAAAACAAAATTATGAGATGAATCTCAGAACTCAGAGGAAATGAATCAAAATTGCAAGTGCAAATTGCAGAATTCTTATGGGAAAAAGTCAGAAATACAAGTTTATAACTCGCAGTTATGAGTTTAGAGCTTACAATTGTGAGAAAAAAAGTCTGAATTGTGAGATAAAAAGGTTGCAATTTTATTTTTATCCTGTGTTGGAAACAAGCTTCCATAAAAAAGAGAAAAGGGTAAGATTGAAAGAGATGTGCTCATTCTCCACTGACGATTACAGTGGCAAAAAGATGGAAAAGTGCCGTAAAAGATGTATGTACAGGGAAGATGACAAGGGATGGGAGGATAATCCCATGACTCTCCGGTCTACGAGCAGGGCTCTTCCTGTTGATCCAAACTTTATCTCCATATCTAACCCCGTGAAGAGCTGTAGAGCTCCATACAAACAGAGATAATCCCGGGAGAGGAACAGATAGCACGGGAAAACGTCTTGCTGAGTAAACATCAGTGTCCATAGATATAAATTAAGATTAAAATAATTTGTATAACAGTATAATTTGTTATCTTTGAAATTACGGAACCATTTCCCTTGTCTTTGGTGTCCAAATATTACATTGTCAAACCGAGAGTATCCTCCAAGTCTCATGGATCATTCATGGATGGGATAGACCAGATGCATCTGTAGTGCCCAAGCATGGGAATCGATTAGTAAAGGTGACCATTGGTAGAGAGGAAGAAAACAGCGAGTTCTGTCTGGAAGTCATAATCTCTGATAATGAGTCAAAGGTCAGGTGTTCAGTTTCAGCTGGAGGGGTGGTGGCATGAATGTAAGAGAAGGGCCAAGAGATCCTATCTGTGCAACAGTAATGCAATTATTTCTCAAGTGACTTTTAGAAAGTGGTAAATTAGACTTAATTCACAAGATCAGTTTGCTCATTAAGACCCCACCCAGAAGAGAGATGCATTATGGTCTTATCAGCACAGAAAATGATGCACGTAATAGTTGCTCTCACTTTCTTTTAAACATCTCCATCCTGCTGTATATACAGTATATATGTGTGGGGCAACCACATGCCATATTCTTTATGTACACTCAAAAAAAACAACAACAAGTTGGGTTGAAAATGGACAAACCCAGTGATTGGGTTGTTTTAACCCAGCAGTTGGGTTAAATGTTTGCCCAACATGCTGGGCAGTTTTATTTAACTCAGCTATTGTTTAAAAATTACTATATGGCTGGCTTAAAATGAACCCAAAATAGGTTGGAAATTAAAAATCAAACACATAATTACTAGAGGCAACAATAAAAATCAAAAGGTGAACATTTATTAATAAGCAGTTTAATAAATGTTTATTGTTTAACTATTATTCATTAAACTTAATAATAAATGTTCATTTCCAACATACTTTGGGTTCATTTTAAGCAAGCAATACAGTAATTTTTAAACAATAGTTGAGTTTAATAAAACTATCCAACAGGTTGGGCAAACATTTATCCCAATCGCTGGGTTTGCCCATTTTTAAGCCAACTTGGGTTGTTTTAACCTAGCATTTTTAGAGTGTTGGCTACACATCTAAAACATATGGAAGCCCATTTCATATATATAAAAAAAACATGCTTTGATAAATAATAATTATGATAAAAAGTCCATAGTATGAGATAAAATCCTCAAAGTTCTGACATAAAAAGAAAAAATTATGAGATAAAGTCATACACTCGAAAAAATAACTAAAAAAAGGGAACAAATTTACATCGTAAAATACAGTTTTCCATTGAAACAGTAATATACCATAAAAACAATGCATTCTGGGTAATATTTGTCATTTTAAGAATAGAAGCCTATAGGCTATTTTTTCAAAAACGACAAATAATATTACCCAGAATGCATTGTAATGTACCGAAGTAATATTCTGTAAAAACAATGCATTCTGGGTAATATTTGTGATCATCAAAATGTTTTTATGGTATATTACTGTTTCAATGGAAAACGGTATTTTACTCTGCAAATTTGTATAGTTTTTTTACAGTTTGAACACATTTCTATAATTTTTTGTTTTTTAAAGGTGCCATCGAACGCTTTTTTTACAAGATGTAATATAAGTCTAAGGTGTCCCCTGAATGTGTCTGTGAAGTTTCAGCTCAAAATACCCCATAGATTTTTTTTTAATTCATTTTTTTAACTGCCTAGTTTGGGGCATAATTAGAAATGCGCCTATTCATGTTGCGGCCCCTTTAAATGCTCACGCTCCCTGCCCACGGAGCTCGCGCTTGCCTTAAACAGTGCATAAACAAAGTTCACACAGCTAATATAACCCTCAAAATGAATCTTTACAAAGTGTTCGTCATGCATACTGCATGCATACGTCGGATTATGTGAGTATTGTATTTATTTGGATGTTTATATTTGATTCTGAATGAATTTGAGGCTGTGATCTGTGGCTAACGGGCTAATGCTACACTGTTGGAGAGATTTATAAAGAATTAAGTTGTGTTTATGAATTATACAGAAAATAATGAAAATAGCGATGGCTCTTGTCTCCGTGAAAACAATAAGAAACAATGGTAAATTTAACCACATTTAACAGTACATTAGCAACATGCTAACGAAACATTTAGAAAGATAGTTTACAAATATCACTAAAAATATCATGTTATCATGGATCATGTCAGTTATTATTGCTCCATCTGCCATTTTTCACTGTTGTTCTTGCTTGCTTACCTAGTTTGATGATTCAGCTGTGCAGCTCCATTCCAGACGTTAATACTGGCTGCCCTTGTGTAATGCAATGAACATGAGCTGGCATATGCAAATATTGGGGGCGTACATATTAATGATCCCGACTGTTACGTGTTATGTTGAGATTCGCCTGTTCTTCGGAGGTCTTTTAAGCAAATGAGATTTATATAAGAAGGAGGAAACAATGGAGTTTGAGACTCACTGTATGTCATTTCCATGTACTGAACTCTTGTTATTTAACTATGCCAATATAAATTCAAGTTTTAATTCTAGGGCACCTTTAATTAATGAAGCTGTCTGCAGTGCACAATAAATCTGTTTACATCATGTTTACACTTTATTGGTATAATGACAGCATTACGAAAATGTAGAATGTCAGTAAACTCAAGTGGTGTGTCAGCAGCTTTAATTTAAACACCTCTGATTGGCTTTTGCATTTATGTGCTCAACAGACATGTCTGTGATTGGTTACAAGGTTCAACGCAGCAAAAAACTTGCGATGCAACTGGAGTAGATTCTTTCTAACAGCATGTTTTGATACTTATATTTCTTTAATAAATATTTGTTTGTCCTCTAAAGTCTGCGTACATGTGTGCTTTTGTCCACTATGAATCTGAACATTAAAAGTGCAGCCCTTGACCCTAAATGTCCTGTTCCACACCTCAGTCTTCCTCTCTGATGCTCTTCCTGATCTGTCAGTGAGAAAGACACTGTCAGTGAGTTTATCCAAGCATACATATCATGTATGTCATAGAAATACTCATGCTTATCTGTATTGTGCTAGCGGAACATACGTTTCTTGAGTGATATTAACATACACTGTGACTGATCAGTCATATTGCTAATAGCTATCATGCTAATTTACAGTTGTATGTTTTCTGTAGTATCACACCTCACCCAGTGAGGAAATCGCTGTTATTTTGATATGTTGGCAGAACGTCCTTCCTCATTGTGGCCCTGGGATACTGTCTGACTGCTCTTCCTACTCCAGTGGAGGGTCACAGGCCTCTGCTCTTTGTATTGTGTGTTGTGAATTACTTCCCTGCCCTTTAACACAACAGTGACTGCAGGCCCACATCCACAGCCAGGCTGACGGTGTTCATTTCCCCACGATAAGGCTGGTTCTTCCTCTTTCTCTTCTTTCTCTCTGCTCGAACACACCCACACTTTATCATTGTCAACAACTGTTGTAGAAAGAGCTGATGCTTACCACATTTGTGTAATGCTGATTTCATCAGTGAACGTTAGATGCATATTTTAGCATACTTCATGCATGGTATCTGTTGAATCTCTTGGGAATGGAAAAAACAGCGTTAGAGAATCAGGTTTATCTGATAGATTAATGCATCTTTAAAATCAGATTGTTCTTTGATTCATCTTTTTTGACATATGTTAAGTATATATGTCAGTGAATCTCTGAATGCACATAGCTGCAGAAAGAGGACACTTTTCTAAATCTATAAAAACATGCAGCAATAATGCATATAAAAATAGAAAATTTGTTTTATTCCCTTAAGGACCAGAAAGATGATTAAAATTTGAGGGCATAAATTGCTCTCTTGCAAGAGCTGCAGTGAGTGTGATAGGAAAGGAAAGCTTGGGGGTGAATGATGACAGCAATGCTCTGGTGTTTAGTCATGTTCCAGAACCTGATTATCTGTGAAGATCAAACGAGCCAGTGCACTAGAAAACAAACAACAAAGCATTGCCAAGTTTCTCTCCAGAAACAATATGTGCTAAATTAGATCCTCCCAAACTAATTTAGCAAATAGTTTGCTTCTGTTTAGCGACCTTTGAATCAGCAGTTGCTAATTAATGAATATTAGAGGAAGAAAGTCCTGCAAAATCCAGGTCACACAATAAATAAGTTATTGTCTGCTGGTGTGTAAAAGCTTTGTGGTGTGTGAGAGCTGTTACAACCCAGTTTTCCATGTTAGATGTTAGATTCAGTGGCACCATCCACCAATTGTTCATTTAGCCTAATTATCATATTGTGCTAACGAAAACTAATATTGCCTAATTTCCATCTTTAAAAAATGTAAATATAACATTTACATAATATAACAAAACACTTCATGTGTGCCTGAAAATGTACTGCATAGCAGGGATGAGAAATATGTGACAAATAAAATGGAGTGGACTGTATTGCCATCTGCTGGTACAAATGTTAAGGGAGGGATGGCGACATACTGAATCTTTCTCCACATGTGCTAGTATTAAAGGGTTAGTTCACCCAAATATGAAAATAATGTCATTTATTACTCACCCTGATGTCGTTCCACACCCGTAAGACCTTCGTTAATCTTCAGAACACAAATTAAGATATTTTTGATAAATCCGATGGCTCAATGAGGCCTGCATTCACAGTAATGACATTTCCTCTCTTAAGATCCATAAAGGTACTAAAAACATATTTAAATCAGTTCATTCGAGTTCAGTGGTTCTACCTTAATATTAGGCCTATAAAGTGACGAGAAAAAACAAAATAACGACTTTTCAACAATATAGTGATGGGTGATTTCAAAACACTGCTTGGGAGCTTTATGAATCAAATCAGTGACTCGGATCTCCTATCAAACGTCTAAACTGCTGAAATCATGTGACTTTTGCGCTCCGAGTCACTGATTCGATTCGATAAGCTCCGAAGCAGTGTTTTGAAATCGGCCCATCACTATATTGTTGAAAAGTCGTTATTATGTTTTTTTGGCGCACAAAAATATTCTCGTCGCTTTATAATATTAAGGTAGAACTACTGAACTCGCATGAACTGTTTTAAATATGTTTTTAGTACCTTTATGGATCTTGAGAGAGGAAATGTCATTGCTGTCAGAAGCCTCACTGAGCCATCTGATTTCATCAAAAATATCTTAATTTGTGTTCTGAAGATGAATGAAGGCCTTACGGGTGTGGAACGACATGAGGGTGAGTAATTAATGACATTATTTTCATTTTTGGGTAAACTAACCCTTTAATATCTGCACTATATTTTTTTTAAAAATAAATAAATATGTGCAAAACAATATTAGTTAGATTTTCTCTTTTGTGGGTAATAATAAAGCTTTAAATTTAAAACAAAAATCATTGCCAACATTAATATCGATGCCATAAAAAGAGAGGGGACTGAAAACAGAAAAATCCACTCTAAACTTGTGCTCCCAAACAGCGGAACAAAGCTTTCGTTTCCCCCGTTCCCTGTCGGATCTTTTCTGAGCGTGACACATCAAAAATGGCGGAGCGGGAAGAAGCAGTGAGGGGATTCGTTGCTGTTACTGATGTTGATGAAGAGAGGGCCCGTTTCTTCCTCGAGTCAGCCGGCTGGGACCTACAGGTCAGCAGCACACTGATGACTTTATTACTGAAATATTGTGCTGTGAAGCACAAGCACTGCAGCTGAGAATTCAACAGACTTTAAGCCTCCACAGGCAGCCAATGAAATCTATAACCGGCTAACGAAATGTGCAAGTCACTCTTCATTAAAATCACCAGGAGTATCTTAAACTGGTTTAACTCATTAAGCATACATGACGGGATTCACACCTCAGTATTTGGTAGTCATTATTTCCTTGAAGTAGATAGATGTTTTTTAAACGGTGCCGGTCTGTTTTATATAGAAATTCACCCATAAGCTAGCAGCTTTAGCTTGTTCAGTGGAAACTCATGTTTACATTCGTGGTTTATTTTTTTTTCGTCCTAAGATATATTAAATTATATTATTTTGGAGTCGTTAATATAATAAATCTGATGTATCTAATTACCGAAAGCAAAATTTGGAGTTGTTTTGTTTCTGCGTGTCTGTCTGTGAAATGAAGTGTCAGCTCTCTCTCTCTCTCTTCTGTCCCCTCAGCTTGCTCTAGCTAATTTCTTTGAAGATGGAGGAGATGATGATATTGCCACCCTCCCTCAGCCAGAGACTGGCTCTGTCACTCGATCCACAGGGCCAAGGTAACACAGGTCAACCCGCAAACTGTTTGGGATTCTCAATCATAGAATATCAGCGATATGGTTAAAGTCATAATAACAATTGAGCTGTTTAATGGAATCTCTTCTGATTTCAGTGAACACAGAGTGACGTCCTTTAGAGATCTTATGCATGAGGATGAAGATGACAGTGGTGAGGAGGAAGGCCAGAGGTATCAATATCTTGTAGTTGATAACAGCTAAAAATTTACATTTCTTAATATTGGGGTTTATATCATTATGGAATAATTTAATTATTTTGTGTGGAATATTTATTTTTAAATCTTATGCCCTCGTAATCTTTCAAAAACATTAACTTTCATGACAACAATCTAAAATGACAACAATCTAATCAATTTCCAGTGGACAAAAAAAATGAAATTTCACCCCTTAATTTTTTTCACTTGGATATATACACCACATTCTTCCATTTCGTGACTTTAATGAACATGAAATTTATGTATTCACAACAAAGATATGTTACTTAAAGGGAAATGATTGCTTAAAGGAAACTGTATATTTAAATTTTTTTGTCTGAACACCATTTCTTTTAGGTTTTTCTCCATTTTTTTTTAAATCACGGTTTTAGCTTTTTGATTCATTCCAATGGTCCTGTCCTTTACGTATATATTAAAAGTAAAAATCTCAATAAGTGATCATAAAAATGCATGTATGATAATTATATTAGAATTAGAAATGAAGACTTCAGATGCAAAATCCTCTAAGTGCCATCTGAAATTTTCTTCTAAAATTAGCATTTTTATCAAGCATGTATGTTTATGTTCAGTTATTTCACTTTAATTGCAATGAAAATGACCTATTAATTGCCATTAAAGTGAAATTATTGAACATAAACATTCAAGCTTGATTAAAAATGCTCATTTTAGAAGAAAAATTCAGATGGCACTTAGAGGCTTTTGCATCTGAAGTCTTCAATATTGTTATAAATTTATATAAATTGTGTTAAATAAAATATAGCATCACCCTCCAAGACACTGCTGTGACTGCTTGACATGTCAACTACCCATATGCTCTGTAAGATTACATCTCTTAATAGCCAGATAAAGACAAAAATACTTTCACTTTTGCCTTTACTCTCTTACAATGTCATGTTTACACATATTTAATGCTCCATTGTTTTGAGTAACATCAGACTTCTCCTCCTGCAGGTTCTTTGCCGGGGGCTCAGAACGCAGTGGGCAGCAGATTGTTGGCCCTCCCAAAAAGAAGAGCCCAAATGAGCTGGTTGAGGACTTGTTTAAAGGAGCGAAGGAACATGGGGCGGTTCCTGTCGACAAAGCAGGCAAAGGACTAGGAGAATCCAGCAAGTCCAAGGTAGTTCTTCCACAGAATAAACTTAGTATGCATGCTTATTGTGTACTAGGGGTGCAACGGTTCAAATTTCTCACGTTTCAGTTCGTATTACAGTTTCTATATGGTTCGGTATGTGCTGTGTTCAGGGAAAATAGGACTACTTCGGATGAGCGCCCACACAAATCTTCTCACAGCGCGCGAGTTCTCTTTCGCATCTTGCTCTTGAATGTTTAAATTGGCAAGGCTTAAATGAGTTTAGTTTAAACACAGACCGCAACGTGTGCTGTTCAGGTCTCACCTGCGCTCGCGATATCAACACCCGGGTGATGACGGTGTAAGTGACTGGACATTAGAGCATACGGCACTCGCATTGAACCAAGTTTACAAAGAGTGACTGTTTTGTCCACGCTTTCTGATTATCGTCGTTGTAATGTTTTGGGAAGCCAGAATGCGCATCCATTGACTGAAACTTACATTATCTGAATTCTCTGTCTGTTTTCCACGTTGCTATTTTCAAGAAACCATATTAGCCTATAGATGCGTCGCCATTCGAGATGAACCGCGGTGCAAGTGCGTGCCGAACTGTAAGTGGAGAACAGTACGGTTCGAGAACCGTTGCACCCCATTGTGTACTCATCTCATGTGATTTTGATTTCTGCTCATTCTACAGCCGTTTATAGGTGGTGGTTATCGATTGGGTGCGGCACCAGAAGAGGAATCAACTTATGTGTCAGGAGCTCGGAGACAGTCCAGCGGTTCACAAGATGTGAGTCACATAGCCTGTTGAAGTCATTCAGACATAGAGAGAGATCTGCTACAGTGATTTGTGCTTTGCCAACAGGTGCATGTGGTGCTGAAGCTCTGGAAAAGTGGCTTTAGTCTTGATGATGGAGAGCTTAGGAACTACAGTGATCCTGCGAACGCTCTCTTCTTGGAGTCTATCCGCAGAGGGTGGGCTCTGAATTCATTCACTGATGTTTTGCACTTTACAGAAGTTTAGCTGATCAGCAGAAGTTATTGTTCCCCCATCACGTCGCCTCCAAAAGCATCCAACATTTTTCATTGTTTATTTAGTTTTATATTGGGCCCTCTTGAAATTAGCATTAAAAATCCTTATTTTGGTTTAACATTATAAGATAGTCCTTCGCTAACTGGTTGTCAAATTAGACTAGATAATCCACTAAACCTCTTTACTCGTTACTCTCTGGCTCTCTCAGGGAGATTCCTCTGGAACTGAGACAGCGTTTCCGAGGTGGTCAGGTAAACCTAGACATGGAGGACCATCGGGATGAAGACTTTTCCAAACCAAAGCCTGCTTTCAAGGCATTTACCGGAGAAGGAATGAAACTCGGCAGGTTGGAAAACTCTCTCTTCTCTTTTCTGATTTTCTTTCACTGAGCTGAGGGTGGCTTAATTACTTGCGCTCTTTCTGATGCTGAAACGCATGTATGGCTAATAGAGCTGCACGATTCTGAATAAATTGAGAATTGATTTTTTTTTTTTTTTTTTTTTTTTTTTCTTTCTTTTTTTTGAGATCATGAGTCTTCCACGATTCTGAATGGACAACTAAACAAAATATTTAATTTACTGAGGGTCTGACAAAAGGTTAATCAGTCTATTTTTTAAAATGTTATTATTATTTTTTTTAAATTAATGATTCAATGACTCATACTGGATGAATCATTGTTTTTGAAGAATCTCTTGAATGAATGATTCAATGAAAAACATTTTTTAACAGTCACTTGTCACCACCTAGTGGCTCAACGATATAATTGATACAACATTTGAAGCATCAAGTTAAGGCCCCGTCCACACGGAGACGCGTTTCAGTGAAACCGCACAAATTTTTTATCGGATAGGCGTTTCGTCCACATGGATCCGGCGTTTTCGAAAGGTGAAACCGGTATTTTTTGAAACCGGGTCCCAGAGTGGAAAAATTTGAAAACGCCGGCTTGGCGTTGTCGTGTGGACGGGGCAATCCGTATATTTTCTGAAATGATGATGTCATCACCCCACGTGTCGACCCTAGTCAGATGCGCTAACACTACAAAACAGTACCAACAACAGCAATAGCAGACTCTACATGCTTGTGTTCGTGCTGCAGAAGCTACTGAACCAAAATAAAGTGTTATTTCTAAGCTTTGCTAAAGTTTGTATTCAGCACGCAAGGTTTATGCGCATGCTCCAAGTCTTCTTCGCTGCTTTAAGTGCATTTCTGCGGCAGAATTACAGCGCCACATAATGGTCTGGCATGTACACTACATCGTTTTGAGTCGTTTCAGTGGTTTCGTGTGGACGCAGATATTTTTTGAGATGAGGAAAAAAAAAAAGATCGGTTTAGGGTAAGCTCCGGCTTCGTGTGGACGTAGCCTAAGTCCTGGGTATACTTCATTTTTTTATCCGTATATGCACAGTTGAATGCACAGGCTTGGAAAGTATACTTCTAGGCATTCACAGGCGTTCGACACATGCACAGTCTCTCGCCACGAGTAACATCCCATGTAAGCATTTTTGTATTCTTTCATGCTAGAGTTGTACAAAAGAGGGTTCTTTCTAACCACATTGCACAATCTCACGTCTATGTAGGCCTCCATTGTCGCTGTAGCTTGCATGCGTTCCGGTCTGTTCTGTTTATGCAGTTTTTCTTTGACTACCTTGTAAATCAACACCACCAGGGCATGGTTGCCACTAATTACTGCAAAAAAAATTAAATGCGCATATGTTACCTGTGCATACAAGTACGCGCGGTTACAAAAATCCGGTGGTGCGCATACTCTTCTGATGGCGAAATTTGCGTCTATGTGCACTATGCTGACCCTCGCGTACGTTTAAAGGTCCCGTTCTTCATGATCCCATGTTTCAAACTTTAGTTAGTGTGTAATGTTGTTGTTAGAGTATAAATACAATCTGTAAAATTTTAAAGCTCAAAGTTCAATGCCAAGCGAGATATTTTATTTAACAGAAGTCGCCTACATCGAACGGCCAGTTTAGACTACATCCCTCTACTTCTTTCTTTAATGACGTCACTAAAACAGTTTTTTGACTAACCTCCGCCCACAGGAATACACAAGAGTTGCGTTTGTAGAGTGTGTTTGTCGCCATGTCGTCGAAACGCTGTTATTTTCATCCCGCAGTCCAATCACCGGGTCTGATTCCGGCTCAGATTGATAGGGTAAAATTAAAGACATGTTTACAATAACACTGAGCGCATGCATCTCCACGTTATGGTAAGAGGCGTGACCTTTTCGGGCAAGGTTCGCTAAGCTGCTGTCGAATCACAACACAGGAACCGCTGGCACAATTTGAACTCGTTACGTATTTCTGAAGGAGGGACTTCATAGAACAAGGAAGTCATCAGCCCGTTTTTATGACAGTGGAAACAGTGGTATACAGATAAGTAAATTATGTGAAAAATACTGTTTTTTTTTTTACACGCGAAACATGAACACATGTTATATTGCACACTATAAACGCAATCAAAGCTTCAAAAAAACACGAAAAACGGGACCTTTAAAAAGTGAACTATACTTTGGGCTTTACTTTCTAAGGAAAGGTGATTTTGGTCGCTACCATAGGCATCAGTGTTTATATCTGAACTATAAACTTTTATCCCAGTACTTTAGTGATAATTTGAATGATTGCAAGAGAAATAATGATACTGTGTGCTTGAAAAGACTGAAGCTGTTTCATATTCATGCATGACGACTGCTCTCTCTGGGTCAGCAACAGATTTGAATGTTCACTGTGATTGTACTTGTCAAAGGTTTAATTGACAGACGAATTGTAGTCAATAGTTGTCATGATTGCGTGGGTGTTTGAATCGAGATTGTGATCTTTTAATGATTAATCGTGTGGCTCTAATGGCTACATGTAGACTTATTGACTGATACTTTGTAATTTGACACATTTTTCTTAAATTAAGAGGTTAATTTAATTAGCATTAATTTAGATTGATAGTGACTAGTCTGTTTACATTGTCAGTAGTGTAACTGTTCAATTTTTTTTTTTTGCATAAAACTATATAGTTCTCACAAAAACCTTACAATTATGCATAATGACAGGAGCATTGCTTATAGCAGGCAATTTCATCTCTGACAGTAATTCCAATGCTCTTACACTCTAAAATTTAAAATCTAAATGAAAAAAAAAAAAAAAAAAAAACCTTGTCAGTTAGTGATTGATTATTCAATCATCCTGACCCATCTCTATGATAATGTGCACTGTGCAGTAAGATTTTAAGCCTCATTTTCTTTGTACAGTGTATCTATTTTTCCACTAGGGGGCGATAGTTTAATGCCTATTAGCTGCAGACCCTTTGAGTCTCCCTGTTTGTCTGTTGTTTAATAGTAGGGCTGCATGATTTGGGGCGGGGGGTCAAATTTGGATTTTTCTGATAAAGATTGTGATTTAATATGCAACTAAGTAAAATTAATTTACATTAATATTATTAATGTAAAATATAATTGTTAAATAAAAACATTGAGTAAGAAAAATAAAATAATTATAATAATAATAATGATGATAGTTTTATGTAATGGTGAAACTGTAAAATTACGATACCAATATTATTGGCCGTCTAAATTAATTGCCTCATTTTCAAATGTTAAACCATCAAGTTTTTATTTTGGCAGTAAACTGCTGGGATGCCTTAAAGCTTCTCTTTCGATGACAACCCAAGTTGGGAAGATATATTTTATATTTTGTTTAATTGCAGCCTTTGTGATTTGGTAATCACACTAAGCCATATTGTAATTTTCGATTTCACTTCAATTATTCATGCAGCCCTATTAAATCATGAATTGTTTAGTTTGATGGGCACTCAGCAGCTCTCAATTAATTGAACATTGTGATCTACTTAATAACGCTTGATCATTAAATGTTACATAATTTAATGTGGCTGAACTGTATTGACATCATCCTACACTAACCTCCCTCAGCGCCACTCCAGAGTTGGTGTCGCTCCAGAGCAACCCACAGGACCAGGCTAGCAGTGAAGCTGAGGCTAGTGCTTCCATCAGTGTGGACAGCTCTCAACCTGTCACCAGCATCCAGATCAGACTGGCCGATGGAGGCCGGCTGGTGCAGAAATTCAACCACACCCATAGGTAAAAGAGTTACGAACATGCTTCGAATACTACTACGGCATGAAAATCTTCCTCACGACTGACTTGTTCCATCTTTCTCCATCTTAGGGTGTCTGACGTGCGTCAGTTTGTGGCGAGCGCTCGCCCAGCTTTAGCCGCCACTGAGTTTGTTCTCATGACGACCTTCCCCAACAAGGAGCTGACGGACGAGAGCCAGACGCTGAAGGAAGCCAACCTGCTGAATGCCGTCATTGTGCAGCGGCTAAAGTAACAGCGCCATCCAGTGACCCAGCTTTATTAAAGCACTCTTGAGTTGGAGACACCTGGACTGAAAGGACTTCTAATTACTTAATTTTGTTTTCTTTAGTGATATGTTATTCCTCTGTGACAGTTTTGAGGGTGGTGGGTGTTTCTGGTTAAGCAAAATGGAGATGAAGGGGAAGCAATCACACTGTGATACAGTTAAAGGAAAGGAAAAGAGCAACCGAAGCCAAGATCTAACAAGTTTTATGGTTTTAGAATAACTGCTGAACATATTCAGAGCGATATAAAGAGCTGTCTGAAGAGTTTTGACATTCTTTTACCTCGATGTCTATCTTGCAGCGATTATGCTGCTTCTGCTTTACCACCACCTCGGTTTTATTCCTCGTTCTGTGATTCATCTCTTAACATTTCTCAAAACTGTCATTAAAAATAAAGTAGCCTTATATTCTGACCCCATACAGTGACACTGACCTCCAAGATCAACCTCAACTGTCAATGATCAAAACATTGTTTTTGTTTTTTTTACAAAACAATCTTTCTTTTATGAGATTTGAGGCTATTTTTGTTATTTAGGTTGTCACACTATATTATTGATTTTTTTTTTTTTTTTTTATATTAATTTTGCCTGATTATATAAATAAATATTGAGTTGGCTGATTAAGAGCCAACTTCAGTTTCGGACACTGCTGCTGGTAAACATATCAGCGGCCTTCTTATATTCTATGCAGAAACTGACTATAAATCTGGACGTATTGCGTGATTGTGAGCTGTGGTGAACCTGATATTAAACCCCTTTGTCTGGCAATGGAGAGCGCTTTATTTTTTTGTGGGACCACCCTAGGAACATTTTCCCCCCCCAAAAAGAAACCTTTGCATGTCAGGAAGCAGTTTGTTTTTGAAAGCTTTGTTTGTCGTTAGATCATGCTAGACGGCGTGATGGAAGCTATTAGTTGAGAAACTGGAGTCATGAGTTTTTCATGCACTCCCAAGGTCTGTGAAGTCCACCGGCTTGCTGTATATTTGTGATGAATATTTTCACATTTAGCACAGTAATGAAATTGAAACCAGACATTAATGACTTAATTGAATTTATTTATAAAAATACATCTTAACATTTTTAACATATGGATACTGCTTTAATGTATACAAGTATCCCTTCAGTATTAAATGAGATTAAGTTACACGGCCCATTTTATTATTAAATTAGCTATAATTCAGCTAATCAGATATATTAGTCATGGTTGCCCTTTAAGAGTTAACCAAGTTGTGCTGATCTTCGGCATGGGCTGTGTTGGAGCTATATTTCAGCCATGTATATTTATGTGTGGCTAATTACGGTCTAAATAAGCAAAAAATAAATGTCTTTTTTGTTGCATAGAGATATCATGAAGTATATAATCACTCAGTGGAGTATGTCAACAGCAAACATTCTTCGCATTGCTGGTCTTGTTTTTTAGGAGACTCGTTGCTATTCCCTTTTGCGCAGATGGATGTACATGATTCCGCTGCACAGGAGCAAAGGTACACAAGCCCACGCCAAGAAAAAGCAGTAGCCGAAGTGTCCCGAGCTCAACTCCTGAGTGTCCTGAAGGATTTCTTTATTGTGCAGAGTGTAAATGAGCACGGCAGTGAAGGCGTTGAGGCCTGAGAGGAGACAGAAATAAAAGTTTCCAAATGTTTTTTCTCGACTTAAGAGCAGCTGAAATTAGTGTTTATGTATTTTGAAGACATTAACCTTGGGTAATAAAGCAAATTAACTTACCGGCAAATGCCTGGCAGACGCCGGTGAGGTAAAAGAGTCCTCCTCTAGACATGGTGAAGAGTTGTCCCAGGAATATCAGGAATGAAATGGAGGAGAAAACCACCGACAGGACCATCAGAACCTGGACAGCTTGAAGCCACTCTGGTGGAAACAAAACATGGAGACTATTCTGCACAGCTTTGAACCCGATTGGTGATGCTTATTGCATTAAATTCCTATATTTAAAAATCATTTAAGTGCTCAAACGTGTTATTTTACCCGTCTCTTCTGATGTTGCACAAGACCACGCCTCTGTTTCATTGTCAAATCGGCAGTTGTACCATAGGTCTGAACTTTCTGTGCCATCCCAAACCCACCAGGACTGAATCATACAGAAGATTAAATATGCATTACTGATTTCAGGTGTATGCACATTATTCTGTTTTTTGGGGATAAAGTGTTTCATATAGTTACCTTCTCCATGGTGGCGATAAAGAGAACCGCCAGTGTGATGAGATGAAGCAGTGTGACAAACATCAGGAGGGACGCCATGGTGATAAACAGCACCTGTCAACATCTGAAACGTTCTCATCTGTGTATTTCTGTGTTGTAAATCAGGACACAGATTTCACTTTTAACGCATTTAAAATATTTTATATGTATTAATAGGGGTTCAAGTGCGTAGCACTGAAACCCTATTGTAATTGTTTAAATTTCCAAGGATCAGCATTCTCCCCTAAAAGTGATCAGGCAGACCAAACTGTAAGTCGTAGAGACTTGAAACTTTGATGGCTGGTAGTACTCACATAGTCTACGCCCCGATCGGCCTGACGGGGGCGCTACAGTGGTCAAAAGTATAAATGGCTCATAACTCCTTAGGTGTAGGCTCAAGTGTCTTATGTCATTGGAATCCTTGGCTCAAGACGGGCAAAATTTGGGGGTATTTTGGATTTTTTGAAAAACCTACTTTTGCGAACTAGTCCTTTGTTTTTGGGCCGATCGGAACCAAACCAGTGCAGCAAGATTCTCCGGAGTCTGATTATCAATAATTATCAAAAAAAAAGTTGAGATTTCAATTCACGGTCCCCAAGGGCCGCCAAAAACGTTCGAAGTGTGCGGAGCCACTTTTACTAAAATGGCTATAACTTGTGAACGGAATGAGATATTTTCACCAAACTCAGCACACCTATGTGAGCTCATTCTGTGGTCGTGTGAAAAAGGATGCGGCGACTGGCCACTTGGTGGCGCTATAACAGGAAAAAAACTTGAAAATAGCTATAACTACTTCACCGTTAGTCAGATTGACTTGAAAATTGGCCACCATCAACCAGTGAATTTTGAGCAGCTAACAGACTAGGTTAACAGAGGCTAATCGGAATGAAATTCGCTGTTTAGCCCGAAACACACCAAGCCGATGGTCGGCCGTCGAGCAGTTTTTGTTCGTCGGCCGACCAAGTTTTTCAGTGTGTTCCGCACCGTTGGCTGAAGTTGGTCCTCATCGTTTTTTTCTCGGCTGATTCAACATGTTGAATCGGCATTGGAGCTCATCGGTCAGTCGGGCCATCTGATCATTCTGATTGGCTGTTCAGCTACTGCCACCTGCTGGTATGGAAAGGCATTTCATCTCACGCAGGCGCAGAACGGATGTGCTACTTGGCCATCGGGTGTCGAGCATCGGTTTGGTGTGTCAGGGCAAATTTAGACCCAGACGCTGCCGACGTGAGCGGTCTGCTTTCATCGCTTTTGATTCACGGCCCTAGACGCCTGTGAGAAATTCAAAAGAAATCGGCCACCAGGGGGCGTCTTGGTGTTTTTCACGTGCGTAAAGGATTGTGTATTGTGCGATTTTTCGCACACGCCCATGATGTTCATACCACATGGTAGAACTCCTCATTCTGAGCATATTTGCCTCTAGGACTGCAACTGTCCATCAAATCGTTCATTAAATATTGGAGATTATTTCAAAAACCAACTTTGGTGAACTAGTCCTAGGTTTTTGGCTCAACCTCAATAACAGTTAAAAAGCTTTAAAAACCATACATTAAATTGCCTGTATTTGCTGTAAATGGTCTTTTCCATCTATGATCGAGATGGTTACAGGCTTTATTAAAACATTATACCTCTTTTACATATGTGCTTAAAGACCTTAATGCACTTGAACCCCAATAATTGCTGCTCACAGCTATATTTATTATTATTATTTAGTTGTTAATAAACACTTAAATGTAACTATAAATATTTAATAATATTATTTTAAACTAAAATATTTAGTATAATTTATGTATTATTATTATTATATTGTTTATAAACCTTTCATTTTAAAATATTTTTTTCAAAATAATATTGTATTTGTTATATAGTTGCTATGCTCTTTATAAACAGTCAAACCAAAAATTATTCAGATGTTTTTGATATTTCTGGTATATATTTTTACTAGTGGGTGCAGGACACTATAGTTCATTTATGTAAGTGAGGATAGCAAAATAAAGTAAACTGTGACATATTAAACCCAAAAAATTACATAGAGTAATAAAAAAAAAAAAAAAAAAAAAAAATATATATATATATATATATATATATATATATATATATATATATATATATATATATATATAAATTACATTACAAAATCATACAGTGGACTACCAGTAAAATTGATACAAAATTTTAAGTTGATAAAAAATTTTAAATTTAAAAAATTTTAAATTTTAAATTGATAAAAAAAAAATTTAAACTATAGTGAATAAACCGTATTAATGAATGAAATGTTCAAGGTGTCTGAATAAATTTTGGTTTGACTGTATTTATTATTTATAATAAAATAAATTATCTAATAAAAACATTATTATTAATCATTATTATTATTAGAATAAATAAAATACTATTGTTGTTTGATATTTGATAAGTCAAGGTTTCAAGAAACAACTGCATAATTGTATGATTACCCTCAGGTTTTCTGTAAGGACAAGAGGTTTAACAAATCTGCTTTTGACAAAACCTAGAGGGAAGAGGGTAGGAAGTAAAAATACTAAGTAAACTGACTATGGCTGAAGTCCAGAGCTGAGAAATAAAGGCACTCTTTCAGACTTTTCTAAGTCTTAAGACACACTGTGCTTTTCCTCAGGTCAAAGCTAGAGAAGAACAGCTTCGGGAAAAGTCATGTTCTTATAACCAGTCTTCTCAGAGACATGAAAAAACCCCATCTAAAATGGTTCTTTTGACTTCTGACTATAATAATATTATGATGTTCAACCACAGATTCATTCCCTTGTTAAAATCATTTCATATTCACAGCAGAGTTTGAAGTGATAAAGTATCATAAGTTGTTGTATTTTATGGTTCAACTTTCAAACCATAGACAATAATAAAAGCAGAATGAATAAAGGTAAACTCACCAAATGTGATCCAAATTCAGCAGAGGCAAATATACTCTATATTGACTCTTTCAGTGTTTATTCAGGTCTGCTGCTACTCTCCTCCCTTTTCAGCTCCAGTAAATTGGAGGATTTTGTGGGGTCAACCGCAGAAACGCCCATTTCCTTGATGTTGGATTAGTTCCGTTGTCCTGCACACAGTCCCATCAGATCCTCCTTGTGTGTTCAGGAAACGCATGAGCATGGGCACACGTCTCTCTTTCCTTATAGTCGTTTATCATCTCAGAGGGTGTGCGCTGAGTTCCTATGGGGTTCTATCATAACTTCAATCTCCTTTGATGATGTCGATTATGTGAGTGGGTTTCATTCATCATCGCCCATGAGATGGTGTTATGGGAAAGCCACCTAAATGGGGAAAACTACAGGAACCTCTGTGTTTATTTGTCCTGCTGTGTACAGTAAATGTAGGTGGACCAAGAAGAAAAAACTATGATATATATATATATATATATATATATATATATATATATATATATATATATATACAATCTTTCCATAACTGTAAATACATCTGTCCATTGTATTGAATATGCATTAAAAGGTATATTTCTTCATTGGGCATTTATTATTGTGTTCATTTATAAGTTCATAGGTTAATGGTTTAAAAATATGTAAGCGTATTTTAACATTGTCAGTGTCAGTTACTACGTTACAACATTACAATTCTAAATCCTTTATATTATATATAAAATGATATAGGGTGATGTTAAAGCATGATGAATGTTCAGATTTATTCCCTAATAATTTTAGCAGAGTTTGAAGTTGTAAAGTTAAGCTGTTGTATTTTATGGTTTAGAAATGTGCTACATGTGTCATGGTTAAAAATTATTCACTTATCAAATTATTATTTCATTATTATGTCGTTATAGGCTATTGTTGTTGTTTTGTGATTTTATAGTACATACGTAAGGGTTGAAAAAACAACTATTATTAATTAATTATTATTAAAAAGCAAGGCTAGAGGCAAGAAAGTTCCAGTCTATTAGTTATGAGCAGTGTTGGTGGTAACCCATAACAAGTAACTTGAGTTATGTAATCAGATTACTTTTTCAATTAACTAGTAAAGTAATGCATTACTTTTTCAATTTACAACAAAATATCTAAGTTACTTTTTCAAATAAGTAATGCAAGTTACTTTTTCACATTTATTGACTGAAAGCTCTCCTGTCCCCTGGTTGAGAGATATAAAGTTCAGAGGTGTTGTATTTGCTGCTGACCTTCAATGATCCAATTCAACAAAAATGACTTTAGATTTAGAAATAAGAGTGTTGAACTCCTGCTGTATCCTATTTTTCTTTAATCCAGAATGGAAAAGGTTTGTTTGAGCTGCGCCCACTACAGGTGCAAATATGCATTTCCTTCAGCCTGAGGCTTAAGCCAAAAAATAGAACTTTTTTTGTTGTTATTAAAAAACAAACAAGCAAGCTCAGCCCAGGTGAGAAAAAGTAACGCAAAAGTAATGTAACGCACTACGGTTCATAAAAAGTAACTAAGTAACGCAATTAGTTACTTTTTCAGGAAGTAACGCAATATTGTAATGCATACTTTTAAAAGTAACTTTCCCCAACACTGGTTATGAGCCTAATCCATTTAAACTACTTGAAAATATTATTTTATTTTCAAATGTGCACACATTCACTCTTATTAGTATGTGTAATATGTCAAAAACGCAAAACGTTTATCGTCTAGTCGCATTATGAATTTAGCTGCTTTCACGTGCTATCGGAAATTTGATAATTCCCACTTCTGAAGTCGTAACTACGACGAGCTCATCGCGTTCAACTTTGCATCGCTGGATATTACTGTCGTTCTCTGAACATTTCTCTTGTAAAACAGTTGTCAAATATTAAATGTTTAGCTACTTACATCTTATCACACTCTTTCACTGTTAAAACTAAAGAGCAGGTTGGATTTCGCACTCGTCTTCTGTGAACAGTGAACAGTGAGCCTTCTTTGATTTGATTGTACATCATTGACGAGCGCTAACGAAATGTAGTTTTTAAAAGTGCAGCAGAGAAGCATCAATATCACATTCGCTTTTCTTACTCAAAGAAGGGATGTTTATGCGGTTTTATGCGGTTAAGCCAATTAAAGGATAAGGTTTACCACATTTGTATGAAATTACTTTCCAGGATACCAAAGAATATATGTTCCTATATAACTGAAACAACGTTTAAAAATAAAATCATATATGTTTTGCTTATAACGTCCAAATAAGTTGCTAGTTGTAGTTACCACTCCAGGTCAGTAGGGAGCAGTATTAACTCTATCATCCCCGCTGGTTTCCTAGAAACTTCTCAACGTCACAACGTCAGCGAAACAGCAATGGCGACAAGGCGCTCTGGGTTTTCCCGGACCCAAACAAGCAGAGGAAATTCATGTAAAAACATTTTTAATAAAATACGGCAAGGCCAAATCACAGGTGTTGGGTTGACTAGAGGGTCTCAGGTGAGATTTTAAGTTATATGAAGTTCTAAACTGCCTCCAAAACGTTACTTAGACACTGTTTACATACAAGGGCCCGAAGAGCCCACAATATAAAATAGCTCTTAAAGAGTCATATATTGCATTTCATTGAGAGCGATAATCAGACAAACGAATTGTGTAGTGTGGATGACAAATGTGTGGTTGTAGGTTTGTTTTTAAAAAAAAAAAACTGATTTACTGATTCTCTTCCTGCTTTTCAACATAGCGATCTAACTATATCATAACATACTGATGTTAAATGTATTTGCATTGCTTACTTAAAGTATTTAGTGCTGAAATAGTCAATGATAATAAAAGAAGCAATAATACATATATTTGAAATGTATTTACAGAGCTTGAGCAGTGTTGTGTTTGTGTTGTCGAATGCAGATTCCTGTGGCTCTGCTGGAGGAGAGAGATAAAAGAGCTCAATGGCAGGGAATACCTGTGTTATTGAGGAGACTTCATGAGAGCAGCCATCCTAACAGTGATCTCTCCAAGATTGACAGCATGGTCATGGTATACAAAATGTTGTCTATTCATACAAAATGCATCGCCTGAAACCCATTTATATCACTTGTGATCAGATGTTAATTGAGTTGTTTTGTGTGTGTGCAGGAGCTGTCGTCATTGCTGTCTATGGAGGCCATGTCATTTGTCACAGAGGAGCGTAAAACGCCACAAGAGTCGGTTTCGCCCAATACATATACGTTTGACCTGTTTGGAGGAGTTGATGTGAGTTTGTTGTTAGTATAATATGATTATGCCTGACTAATCTTGATCAGGATATATTAAACTGTATTTAATTTTGAATACGTTCATGTAAATGACTCATCTTGTATGCAGTTTTTTTAGTTTTCAATTGGTCTTAATCAAGAGCCCTTTAAAAAGTTCATTACCTTGCAAAAGTTTGGGGTCAGTACGAATTTATTAATAATACTTTAGTAATACTTTTAATCAGCAAGGATGCATTAAATTAATCAAAAGTGATGGTAAAGATATTTATAATACTATTTATTTCTATTTCAAATAAATGCTGTTTTTTTTTAACTTTCTATTCATCAAAAAGTCCTTAAGAAATCTGTCACAATTTTTCAGCACAAATATTTTCTATGGAAGCTTGTTTCCACCATTGATTAAGAAATTAAAAAAGGTAATTTCAACTTTTTATCTCACAATTCTGACTTTTTTTCTCACAATTCAGACCTTATTATGAGAAAAAAATACCTTTTGTATTTTTTTAATTCTGTGTTGGAAACAAGCTTCCATAATTTTCAGCATTGATAATAATCAGAAATGTTTCTTGAGCAGCAAATCGGCATATTAGAATGATTTCTGAAGGATCATGTGACACTGAAGACTGGAGTAATGATGCTGAAAATTCAGCTTTTCCATCACAGTAATAAATAATATTTTAAAATAGAAAACAGTAGTAACACTTTATAATAAGGTTAATTTATCTGTTACCGTTAATAAAAAAAAATCGTGTTCACATTAGTTCACAGTGCATTAACTAATGTTAACAGATAAAATTTTTGATTCCTTTGTATTAGTAAATTTTGAGATGAACATTTAACTAAAATTAATAAATGCTATAGAAGTATTTTTCATAGTTATTTCTTGTTAACTAATTTTAAACCTTTATTGTAAAATGTTACCAAAACAGTATTATGTATTATATTATATTTTTAATTATAATAATATTTCACAATATTACTGTTTTTACTGCATTTTTTATCTTGGTAAGCATAAGAGACTTCTTTCAAAAACAACAAATAATATTTTCATCCGTCAGTAAAATATTGTAAAGCGTGGTAATTTTATGGCATTAATGCTCGCAAGAAATCTTATCAAGTGCTGTGTTGGATGTTCTTGGCTGTGTTGTCTTCTGCTCTTGACACTGCACTCTTGAGAATATACAAAATCTAACAACCAGCACTTTAACTACATGGAGTCATAATATTTGAATTTAAAAGGAACCAGTTTGGCTGGTACTGTAATTATCATACTGGTAATCATTTGTTAGTTACTAAGTATGCTTTTGTTATTCGTCTACAGCTATTTGTAGAGATTCTGATGCGGCCAACACTCACAGTACAGGGAGACCTACCCATACGTAAGCTTATTTAAATATTAAATCCAAGCCTTATCATTTCCACTCTTGTTATTGCTTATTGTATTTTTTTTTTTTTTTTTTTGGGAACAGAGAGAGTTTGATGTTTTGCAATTACATACAAGGTTTGTTTCATTATTTTCAGTGAGTGATGATCTCATCAAGGATTGTCTAAGTGGACTTTACAACTGCTGTATATGTGTAGGTATAATAAAATGTGCATAATTCTGGAAGGACAGAAATAATAATGAATTATTTCACTTGTTTCCTTGTGAGTAACAGCCTCTGCTTTTGTCTGTCAGACGGAGGGCGTTACAAAAAGCCTTGCAGCGAGGGAGGATTTCGTCATGTTCCTGTTCACTCTCATGTCCAACAAAAAGGTTTTCCTACCAACTGCCACTCTTATTGAAGACATCCTGAGTGTCCGAAAGGTAAAAGCAAATGCATATTCACTATTATTTAAAAGTTTGGGGTCAGTATAATTTTATTTTCAAGAAATTAATTATTTTATTTAGGGCTGCAACGATTAATCGCGATTAATCGTTTGCGAAATAAAAGTCTGTGTTTACGTAGTATATATGTGTGTGTTCTGTGTATAATAATTATGTATATATAAATACACACACATACAGGTATAAAGTTTAGAAATATATGCATGTATTATAAATTTATATTTATATATATTTTATATTACATATAAACATAAATATTTTATATATAAATTTAAAATTTTTCTTAAATATATACATGAATGTGTGTGTATTTATATATACATAATTATTATACACAGAACACACACATATATATTACATAAACAGACTTTTATTTTGCAAATCGCAATTAATCGTTGCAGCCCTAATTTTATTCAGCAAGGATGCATTAAGTTTATCATAAGGGACAGTATAGACATTTATAATGTCACAAAAGATTTCTATTGAAATAAATGCTGTTCTTTTGAACTTTCTATTCATCAAAGTATCCTGAAAAAAAAAAAAAAAGTATCACAGTTTCCTTAAATATATTAGGCTGCGGAACTGTTTTCAACATTGATGATAATAATAAATGTTTCTTGAGCAGTAAATCAGCATATTAGAATGATTTCTGAAGGATCATGTGACACTGAAGACTGGAGTAATGATGCTGAAAATTCAGCTTTGCATCACAGGAATAAATTATATTTTAAAAAATATTAAAAGTTCTCTTGTTCTCTTAACAACGTAATAAATAATTTCTTTTCTTTTCTGTTTTAACCTTAGGAAATCATCCAGCTGGAGAAAATTCCCACCTTGGCCAGTCTGGTCCAGAGCTTCAACCAGCAGCAGCTGGCCAACTTCTGTCGTATCCTCTCGGTCACAATATCAGAGCCAGACGTTGGTGTAGATGACAAACACACCCTCCTGGCCCGCAGTACCCAGCAAAAGACCAGCACGTGCACATCACGCGCTGAGAGCAACCAGGGTAAGAAAACACGACTGCAGTTAATCCATACAAAATGTTGACTGATGGCGACAGGGTTATAAATGGCATCATTTAAAATAATAATATACATTTTACAGTGTCATATGTTCACACACTTGCTTTGATCTTTCTGCAGTGGCTCTGCTGAATATCCCAGGCTTTATCGAGCGCCTTTGTAAGCTTGCCACACGGAAAGTCACAGAGGCGGCGGGTGCCTCTGCCCGGCTGGAGCTGGAGGACTGGCATAGTTGGCTTGACAACGCACTGGTGCTGGATGCTCTCATGCAGTTAGCTATTGAGGAAGCGGAGCAGAGCAGTACAGGTGAGATCCTCTTCTCTTTCTTACTCTGTTATTTCCTTTTGCTGTGGTTCTTCTCCATCCTTTCCTTGCTGGTTGGTTACTTGGTCTCTCCCACTCTGATTGGCTGTCTTTCAGAGTCATCTGATGAGAGCTCCCTGTCCTCCAGTCCGCTCCGACACAGACTGCCCCAATCTATGAAGATCGTGCACGAGATCATGTACAAAGTGGAGGTTCTCTATGTGCTGTGTGTGCTACTTATGGGCAGACAGCGAAATCAGGTATTGTGATGCGAGTAAATTGATTGTGAATATTAATAAATTTGACATGGAATGAGCCATTTAATAACTGACTAGTCACTTAGTAAGGTTGTTGGGTAATAGGTTTATTTAGAGTTTGACTTTTTTATTTTTTTATATACACTTCCATTCAAAAGTTTGGGGTCAGTAAGATTTTTAAAAAATGTTTTTGAAAGAAGTCTCTTATGTTCACCAAGGCTGAATTTATTTGATCAAAAATACAGTAAAACAGCGGTTTTGTAAAATACTATTATAATTTAAAATAACTAATTTATTCCTGTGATCAAAGCTGAATTTTCAGCATCATTACTCCAGTCTTCAGTGTCACATGATCCTTCAGAAATCATTCTAATATGCTGATTTGATGCTAAATAAACATTTATTATTATTATCAAAGTTGAAAACAGCTGTGCTGCTTAATATTTTAGTGGAAACTGATGAATTCTTCCACTATACTTATATATATATATATATATAATATATATATATAATGGATTATATATTTGTACTCTTGTTATGCAGGTTCACAGAATGTTGGCAGAGTTCAGGTTAATTCCTGGACTCAATAACCTCTTTGATAAGCTGATCTGGAGGAAGCAGCCATCTGGTCATGTCCTACATCGACAGAACCAGAACTGTGACTGCAGTCCAGTAAGAAGCAGCCCTTCATTACTCAGACTTATTTAAATTACTCTTACATATGGATGACAATACACCTCTTTTCTCCTGCACATCAGGAGATCTCTTTCAAGATCCAGTTCCTCAGGCTGTTGCAGAGCTTCAGTGACCACCATGAGTAAGTATAACATCAAGATGCAAGGAACAGGGAATGTTACACTCAGTTTTTTCAAGTTTCTCAGCATATACTCGATTGATATTAAACCATCTATTTATTGATCACAGGAATAAATACCTTCTTCTAAGTGGACAGGAGCTGAATGAACTGAGTGACATCTACCTGAGTGCAAACATCTTTGAAATGGAGGCACTGAATAACACAGACAGGCATGGGGACCCTTTTCATATCATATATTTTAGTGTTTCCTTATTCTCATGTTTTGAACTGCTGGTTAATCAGTTTACATTAACTTTAGTTAATCGTTTTACAGGAACCTTGTGTGTGATGGTAAAAAAGGTCTTCTTACACGGTTAATCTCTGTAATGAAGAAAGAGCCAATTGATTCTTCATTCAGGTGAGATTTTCAATTACATTCGTAATGTTTCCTTCCACTTGCTGGCCTCTTCAAATCATAATTGAGTTTAACTGGTCACACAACATTTCTCCATGTCTTTTACACAATTTACTTCAGGTTCTGGCAGGCAAGAGCAGTGGAGAGTTTTCTGAGAGGAACGCCATCTTATGCCGATCAAGTGTTCCTTCTCAGAAGAGGCTTGTTAGAGGTAAATACAATGTCTGTGTGAACTGTTTTTTGAAATAAATAAATACTTGTATTCAGCAAGGGTGCATAAAATTGATCAAAAGTGACATTAAATACATTTATAATGTTATAAAATATTTCTATTTCAAATAAATGCTGTTCTTTTGAAGTTTCTTCAAAAATAAGTTATTTTAAATTATATTTCACAAAATTACTGTTTTACTGTATTATTGATCAAATAAATGAAGCCTT
>NC_063067.1:15023587-15103587 GCF_018812025.1 Megalobrama amblycephala
GGATCGTGTAGAGCTCTTTGAAGCTGCACTGAAACTGTAATTTGGACCTTCAACCCGGTGAACCCCACTGAAGTCCACTATATGGAGAAAAATCCCAGAATGTTTTCCTCAAAAACCTTAATTTCTTTTCGACTGAAGAGAGAAGGACATGAACATTTTGGATGATATGGGGGTGAGTAAATTATCAGGAAATTTTCATTCAGAAGTGAACTAATCCTTTAATAACTGTTTTACATAAAAAATGTAGATTGGTCTAATTTGATACCAAAAAGTAAGACTAATTGCCCCTTTACTAATCGCTATTTGGTCATACTAGTACACAGTCTTAACATAATGGCTATGTTTATGCAATTGGCCCCAGCAAACAACAATTTAAATCAAACCAGCAAACAAGAATATTTTAAGTCCAAAACCAGAAGGTTTCATTAAGGTGACCTTGGCAAAATACAGGTTTTAGCCCTACACTCTGACAGTGCTGTCAACAGTGGTTGATGAGAGAGCAGACTCATGACATGCACAGAAATCACAACCTCCACCGCTATTACACACTGGCCAGAGGTGTTTATTCCTTTGGGTGTTACATCACAGAAAGCTGTCACTCTTCTGGGAAAAGCTGAAATTGGTGAGTACCGTTCACTGATGAATTGCTTTATCCTCGCAACCCTCAAAACAAATTTGTCACCGACTGAAAAAAAAACCCTGTTTCTTACAACCAAGCTGCTTCCACCGGGGCAAAGAATGAACTCTGAGGCAACGAACAGAGGTTATCTATTCCAGTGCACATGAAATGCATCCCTAGCAGTGTATTTTTACTGCTACAGAAAAACATCTACCTATAGAGCAGAACCTGTGAAGGAAAACATATTCTGCAAAAAATCTTTTAATCAGTATCTACACTGCTGTTCAAAAGTTAGATTTTTTTTTTATTTAAAAGTCCACAATATGTGAAATATTACCATTTAAAATAACTGTTTTCTATTTGAATGTTTTAAAATGTAATTTATTCCTTTGATGTCAATGCTGAATTTTCAGCATCATTCTAATGTGATTTGATGCTCAAGAAACATTTATTATTATTATCATCAATGTTGAAAACAGTTGTGCTGCTTAAAGCAGAACTCAGTAAGATTTGCGAAGCTCCCCCTACAGGTTCCTTCAGTGAATCACACTGTCGTAAATACTCCAAGCGCAGCTCTGGACTACAACGACTACAACACGCACCAGCGCAGTAGTTTTGCAAATACAGTACAAGAAATCTCGACGGAGGTGGGTAATTTTCGAAATTGTCTTATAAAGTGAGGTCGCTATGTGTATATTGAAATACCGTAAAGCATTTTGTCACTCTCGCGTGAACGTGAACATGAGGCGAGATTGTATCGGGTCGGTGCAGCTCAACTTGCAAGTGCTGTATTCTGGCGTAGACGTGCCAGGGGGGGTTTGTGCACGCCTCAAACACACCACTACAAGTCAATTAACCATCGTAAGGACTTAGAAAACTATTTATGAAGGTAAAAAAAGTTACTTAGTTCTGCTTTAAAAAGATGCTCAACCAAACGTGAATGACGCACAAGAACAAACCTAATCTGGAAGCTCAAACCTGCTGTGTAACCAATGAGAGCTTTACGTTTCTTTAACTGTAAATACGTAATAATGTTTATGTTTAAATGTTGTCAATACATCCATATTGTATGTTTCAGCATCTATTCAAATGTACAAAAATATACTTTTTGCACCTGAAAATGTTACGCATTTACAATGAGACCAGGCTGGTTAATCAGTATTTTTGTAAAATGATTTTTGCAGCAACCATAAACAGATTTAACGGCAAAGCCCTTGTTTCATTAAGTTAAGTTATTTGAGAATTATCTTTGTACTAAAATGTCATTCTACAGATGCTGTTGACTGAGCAGCTCCAGGACATTACACACTTCGGTTTTAAGTCACTCTGTTGACTTTTGTTGTAGGAATTGTGTCTTCCTGTAGGAAGATGAATCATCTCCCACATCCCAGAGCTCTTTGCTGCACCACCAGGACTTCTCTACTTTCGATTTAGTTCTCTATCCATTTTCCTTTGGCTTTTTATGAGTTTTCCGGTCTGTGCCGCAAAGAATCGTGCCTAAAGCGTGATGCTGCTTCACAGTAGGGATGCTGTGCTTGTGATGTGCCGTGTTTAGTTTGTTCCAATATAGCACTTTGTATTAGGGCTTGAAAGTTGGAATCCGGTCTAACTACTGAATCCTCTTCCAAATTCTGAGTCTCTCCCACACGCCTTTGGGCAAAACTCCTGCTGAGATGTGATGTGATGTGTGTGTGTTTTTTTTTTGTTTTTTTTCCTCAACAAAGTCGTTTTGGTTGCCACCCAACTGTACCAGGCAGATTTCTGTGCTTGCTGTTGCTGTCTCACATGTATGTCTCACAGAGGACTGTAACTCTGTTATTGTTGCTGTGTTAGTGTTTCTCTTAATGACCTCTGCTTCTGTTGCTCCTCTCACCCAGACGCTTGGTTTTGGAAAACAGCTAGTTCTGGGCAGATTTGTAGTTGTTCCTCATGTCCAAACCATTTTAATGATTCCTGTCTCACTGCTCAGAGGTACATTCAATTCTTTGGATTGCCTTCCACTGGATAGTATTTTTTTTTAAGAACCTCGCCTCATAATTACTTTTAGTGTTTCTTTGGAAGTACAATATACCCGTACAGCTTCAAATGGATTGCTGTCAAGTCAATCTTGGCAAAGGGTAATTAACTCTTATAAAAGTCAAAGGGGTGTATACTAAATTATTTTCTTTTTCATTTATTTTAAAATTGCTTAATTAATATAATAGCTATTTTTTCCCATTATAGTGCAGTGGTTCTAACTAGTTTTGCTTCAGGAGTTTCCATTGGATATCAATTAGCAACCCAACAGAGAGCCATAATTGTTTTCTTATAAACCAAAGTGGTAATTGAAAATTAGTCAGTACTGTACAAAACAGCCCCATCCATGTTTATTCACAAATGTAACATATTTTAACCCATATTTAATAGGGCTGCACGATATATCGCATGAGATTGTCACGCGCATTTCGTCAGTAAAGCCGGTTCCCTGATTACCGCTAAATCACCATCACCTGCTTTCAAATGGAGCGACATTTCAATGAATGAAATGTTCAAGGTTCTTGTGTTTCTCTTTTCTTCAGTGATTCTGCTTGTTAACAGCAGGTGTTCATCACTAATGCACAATCATCACTTAATTAATTGCTTAATTATCTCACTAACTCCAACTCTGCTTCACGCGCATTTCGTCAGTAAAGCCGGTTCCCTGATTACCGCTAAATCACCATCACCTGCTTTCAAATGGAGCGGCATTTAATAGGCAGAGCCATAGTTCACTGACAAGCCACGCAATATCGTGTTCATATCGCAGATGAATCGCCTTCGATAATGAACGCGATATTGCGTGGCTTGTCAGTGAACTATGGCTCTGCCTATTAAATGCCGCTCCATTTGAAAGCAGGTGATGGTGATTTAGCGGTAATCAGGGAACCGGCTTTACTGACGAAATGTGCATGACAATCTCATGCGATATATCGTGCAGCCCTAATATTTAATGTAGTCTGCATCCATGGGCATCAGAAGGGGAAAAAAAAGTAAATTAAACAATTAAACAATTGCTTTTATAGTCTAAAACGGTTAGTACTCACCAACGGTTAGAAGTTTACTAAATTGTTTTGAACTAACCTAGCAAAAACGTCAGATAACTGTTAGCATTATAACAACATAGTGTAAGTGTAACTGTAATTCAATGGTGCACCAAAGACTACATGATGCCTATAGGAACAAATATTATAGATATAGAAAGATGGTTCACTTCTGTTGGTTATGAATATGGGAGAAAATGCAAAGCGCAATATGGCGGAATACATCCCGCCTTCTAAGTAAAAGAGCCAATCGCTGATTGATAAAGTCATTGCATCACCGGTTCCCATAGAAACCTGACACTCGCGCTTAGGACTGCACATGCGCATTAAATAAGCCAAGTGGAATGGATTTGAGGAAGCAGCAGCGTGGAAGTCAAGGCTCTAGCTAAAACATGGCATGGAGATAAATTTATGACCCGTGCTGGTAAAATGAGTCAGAATGCGCACAGGCTCATTTCGAACTAGAGTGAAAAATGTCAGTTTTGAGGTTTTCACAAAAATTAGTTCATTAAGCCCTCATCTAGCGATCCCAATGCTACAAATAGCAATTAACGTACGTTTTCTGAGAGGAGTACCCTTTCTTTGTCCATGAAAAATGCAGTTTTTTTCTGCTCACTTCTGGACGACTGGCACTTCCACTCTGGACAAAGTTGGTATCGTTTTAAAGCGCAGCATTTCAACTTTGTGAATATTTATAGCAAATTCTTGATGACATGAGTGTGAACCAATGAAATGTGATTTTCAAACACATGCTGACATAAACAAAACGATCTTACTCGCTCTGACTGATAGATCCGAAGTGCACATACAAACGCCTCAGACAGCGTGCAATCTCAATATACACATAGTCAAATTATTCAGATGTTTTTGATATTTTTGGTATATTTTTGCTAGTGGATGCACGACACTATAGTTAATTTATGTAAGTGAGGATAGCAAAATAAAGTCAATTGTGATATTATACCCAAACATTCTTCATACAGTGGACTACCAGTAAAATTGATAAAAATGTGGAACCAAAAATTATTCAGACACTTTGACCTGACTATGTTTTGCTTAAGTGTTAAGATTAATTTTTTTTCTGACACAGTTTAACTCTGAGATCTTGTCATATTTTATTACCATTTTTTAAACTATAGTGAATAAACTGTGTTAATGAATGAAATGTTCAAGGTTCTTGTGTTTCTCTTTTCTTCAGTGATTCTGCTTGTTAACAGCAGGTGTTCATCACTAATGCACAATCATCACTTAATTAATTGCTTAATTAACTCTGCTTCAGCGCCATTTCAACACCACTTAGAGAGGAACCACATGTACTCCGAACAGAGCTGATCCAAGGTGTCTTAATAAATTTTGGTTTGACTGTTTACCCAGAATTTCAGTATTTCCAAAAATCTGTCTTGGTGAGTATTCACGCAAACATCTGTTGTGAACGTTTGGTTAACTGTTGGGGAAAAACATCTGATGTTTATCATTATATTACATTCGTGTGATACAGTATATATATTTGTGCCAAATTTGGTGGTATTACCAGGAATTTTAAGGTATGGTTGCTAGGTGATTTTGTTTTCGAACCTTCAGAAAACTTTAACTTGATTTTTCTCAAAATTGACTTTGCTGACTCTATTGACTTCAAACAGGTGTAGCTCAGTCATTTTTTGTCGAATTCCAATAAATCATAAATAATTTTGAGGGTCTTTTAAATAGAGAATAATAGAGAATGAAAATAACAACTCATTTTTGAAAATTTGCTCATTGTGACTCATTCTGCCAACACGGGTCACATTTATTAGGGCATTCCCCAAGTGGAATGGATGTGACTGACGGCGCTCTGAAAAGTGAACAGACATATGCGCTGAATTAGAGATGGTAAAAGTGAGTGGGTCCACTATCATTGGTTTAAAAAGTGGGTGGGCCCACATACAATGTTTCCAATGCCCATGTCTGCATCATATTTTCTTTTACCTAGATTATAAATTATATACTTCCCCTGTAAATTTGTCATGGACTACTAATAGGAATGGATCTGCTATCAGCGTGCAGCTTTTCTGTATCCTTACCCAGATTGGCTCCTCTTTTCGTCAACCCGTTTCCCTTCTCACTGTTTTGCACTGCATGTGACTGAAATAGTTCCTGTCCAGGCTCATATGTTCATAAGCAGAGGCCCATTGTGCTTGCTCATCTGTCACTGTTTGTTTGTCCTCTGAAAGCGTGTTTGTTTGCTGTTGAGAGGTTGTGATATAACCTGCCTGTCAGGGAAAACTCTCACGCAGATGGCTGCGGATGAATGGAACAATTGAGGCCGAATGCACACACTACGCCTTCTCCAGACAGACAAACACGCCACACACACACACACACACACTCCAGCTGGCTAATTAGACAGCAGAAGAGTCAAAGTTATAGCCCGTGTGTAATACGCTGTCTATTTTTCTCTCTCCGCACCCTGGCTGCAACAGGAAAATGAGCCTATATTGGTCCCCGATGGCCTGGTCTCATATCCATTAAACTGAATAAGTGCCTGAAATAGCCCTTGTAGTAAGCAGTATGATGCAGGATTCCCTACCACAGCAGCTATGAGTGCATCCGCTAGATCAATCAGTGGTGTGGCCCACACTCCCTCAGGGTGACCTTATGCTATGTCTTTTAAAAATATGAAACTCAGCACCATTCAATGATACTCTGTAGGTTTTCTAAGTTTGCTTAGTCATTAACATTTCATGGAATTATACGCAAGACTTCTAAATTGAATTTTCTGGATGAATGTTTTTTGAGTCGTTCCTGCAGAGTTTAGTGAACATTACAGCAGCAAAGTGCTAGACTGCTTTTGGCTTCTTCCGTTTAAATGGATACTGGATCTAATTTCAGATATAAATTTGATGAAAGGAGCTAGAAAAGAGATCCAAAAATGCTAAAAATGGTATAAGGTTTAAAAAAGAAATTGAACAATGGTAAGTGTTAGAGTCTGGTTGGCGGTATATAGTGGGGTCCAAAAGTCTGAGCCTATGGGAATCTAATTAAAATTTGACATTAAACCATTTAAGGACAAATCAACATTATATAAGTTTGCACGATTAATCAAAATAAAACTGAATCACGATTAGGCTGTGATTTCGTTAAAAACATACTGTATATGCACTGCGTGTTTCAGAGTGAAGCAATGCACTGTGTTCTTTTACATGCGAATCATGATCTGGTGTTTTCAATGTCTCAGAGTGGCTTAGTTCATAGTAAATGCTGAGTTTGGGTCACTTATCTTCCCACAATTGTAATGAGAAGTGCTTAGTCTTAGATGTTTGAAAATTAATTTTAAAAAGCTATAAATATTAGTGTTGTAATTTAGCTGTTGTACTGTAAAATAAAATTATTATATTATTGTTCATAAATACTTGATTTATTTTACAGTGAAATATGTATATTATTTAATGTTGCTAATTAAAACTATTTCATATTTCATATTTTATTTAATGTTTTTCTTTAGTTAATAATAATATGATTATTTTATTGTTATATTTATAATCTCAGCCCTAAAAACAAGCACAGCAAACTTTTTTTTAATCACAATTTTTATCAAAAATTGCTATTTGATTATTTCCCCAAATAGTGCAGCCCTACGTTATGACATAAAATGAAGATTAAGATTATGCACTACTTTTAGGTCCCTAATAGAGTAAGTAAGCATGTGACTCTTTGTCCAGATGGTCATTGAATTTAAAGGGATAGTTCATCCAAAAATCAAGGGTTAGCGTCAGTTCTGGCAGGTCACGTCAGTCAAGCTCGCATCAGCTGACTCCCAGGTGACTCACGTCTACCTATAGGAATACAACGCCTATCGCAGCACCATATATAAGCTCCTCAGTATTATCAGCAGCGATTGAATTTCTCAGGAGCTAATTACCCTCCTCCATCCCCAGCTCCTCTGCTCTTCAGTCAGGATTGGCCTTATGATTCCCCTGAATCAGACTAAATCTTGAAATATGTGCATATGTTGGTTCTGTTCTGTTTACCCTAGGGGGGGTTATTGCTGCTCTCCCTGCTCTTATCCATGCTGGGCTGCCCAGGGAGTTCTTGCCCAGAACAGAACCATACCGCCAATACAAACTCTACGCAATTATCAATCATATTTGACGATAGTGGTCCTGACAGAAATTACATTTCTGTCATCATGTTGTTCCAAACCCGCAAGACCTTTGTTCATCTTTTGAATGCAAATGAAGATATTTTTGATAAAATCTGAGAGGTTTTTTTATCCCCCATAAAAAGCAACGAAAATTACCACATTCCAGGTCCAGAGAAGTAGTAAAGACATCACAGCATCAACTGTGTAGGAAAATGACAGGGAAGAGGAAAAAATTCTTGAATAAATTTATTTTTGTTTTGTTTTGGCACATATTCTCGTCACTTCATAACATTAAGGTTGAACCACTGTAGTCACATTGACTATTTTAATGATGTCTTTACTGCTTCTTTGGACCTTGAATGTGGTAATTTCATTGCTTTCTATTGGGGATAAAAAACCTCTCGGATTTCATCAAAAATATCTTAATTTGTGTTTCAAAGATGAACGAAGGTCTTGTGGGTTTGGAACGACATGAGGGTGAATACTTAATGACAGAAATTTCATTTTTGGATGAACTAACCCTTTAAAATGCTCTTTGGAGTTTGGACCTTCTCAAATCATCCCGGAGAACATCATCACCAGACCTGTAGCGTTCATGAAGCTCCAGTTCTGCTGTCATCAAAGCAAAAGATGAGCAATCCAAGTACAAAATGTATTTTTTCAATTCAACTTTCCACTTAATATGAAGAAATTGTAGAAAAAAATGGAGAAAAAAAATGCATTTTCACTAGTGGTCTCAGACCCCAGTGTACAGTATGTACACACACACACACACACACACACACACACACACTGACATAGGGTCCAGTTAATGAAAGCTGCTTGACAGTGCTTTACCACAGCTTTAAAAGTCCTCTGACCCTCTGTTTGATATGTTGAGCAGGAAGGAGCCACACGGAGGCCTATACGAGATAACGTTAAGCCCCTGAGGTTCAGCAATCAATTTCTAGCGAGTCGCACAAAGTGACAGAATACAAAAAGCAATCACATCCCTGCATGGATCTGAGCTGTCCACTGTCACCTGCTTAAATATTCAGAAGCGCTCTAAAATATTCTGATGTGCTGTTAAAACAGTCGACAGGCAGCGCTCTGTTCCTGTCTTTCTTTCTGTGTCTTCCCCCTCCTGTTTTGACTAACTTCAATCTAGAGGTAATGAGAGCCTAAGAAGCTGGAGACCGAGAAGCTATTTACATTTTTATTGATTTTTGAAAGTGCATTTAACATTTTTTTTCTCTTCCCTTTCCCCCACTCTTTTCGAATCCCCAAATGAGAGTCCCACTGCTCTGTTTACGCTCAATGAGGAGTCAAGATATTTTAGTCAGGAGCTCCTGCATTTTCTCCCTCTCTTGATAGATCAAAGTGGAAACTGGGTCTGTCTTGTGTAATTAAGACTAGGCATTAAAGAAAACAAACCCCTGTGAATTCTGACTGAAGCCCCACTAGGGAATGGAGTACTTTTCATAATTAAAGCAGCACAAACAAGGCCTACTCAACAATCCACAACAGTTCTCGGTGTAGCATTATTGTTTCCTGATTTCCACAAGGCTGTTTGCCTCTTTAACTCCTTGAAGTCAAACCTTGTAGTTATGGCCATGACTGGAACTTGTTAGCAGGTGCACATATCTTATGCCATTTTCGACCCCTTAGAATACTAGACTGGAAAACCACTTTTTTTTTTTTTTTTTTTTTTCTCCAGTGAAGATGGTTAATTTTCAAATTCTCATTTTGTATGCAATTACGCAGTGCGGTATGAAAGACCGTGCTATAGGCCTATCGTGAAGGCATACAGTGGGGTAGCCATAACATTATTGCTACACAAAAATATTAAAACAATTAAACATAATTTTATTTATTTTATAACCATAAATTATCATTCTATCAAGGAAATTCATTAGGTGCAGTCCTTCCGTTAAATAGTATAGCCCCTGGTGACTAGCTTGCTAGTGCTAAAGTTTAAAAATTAGTTCTTCCGCCAAAAATAAAAAAACTTATCATTTACTCACCACGATGTTGTTCCCAACCCACATGACTTCCTTTCTTCTATTAATCACCAATGGAGAAACATCCATAATGTTCACTGTTTTCCATGCAATAACAGGGAAGTTTGAAGCTTTCAAGCTTCAAAAAGAACGCAAAGCACCATAAAAGTGGTCTATAAGAATCTTGTGCTATATTTCATGTCATCTGAAGTCATACGAAAAGTTTGTGTGAGGAACAGACTGAAATGCAACTTGTTGATTTTATTTTCTGCTCCCGGATCTTTAGGAGTGAATTGAACTCTGGAACCGAATCAGTGAATGAATCATTTAGACTGGCTTTGTGAACTGGCTCAACTGATTCAATGAAAAGTTCTGACTCAGAAGTATGATTCGAATCGGACAACACTAATTGCTTGTCTCGTGAATGTACTAAGGGGAGATAAGGCAGATTTCAAACATTCAGTGAATAGCGACTTAAATTTCAGTCTGTTCCTCACATAGGCCTAAATCTATTATTTGACTACATAAGACTTATAGTGTAAACTTATATGAACTACTTTTTTGAAAAGACAGCAGGATCTTTAAAAAAAACAAAAAAAAAAAATGTTTTAAATTTTATTTTATTTTTCCATGTATGAACGAAAGCCAAATGGCTTTGGAACAAAATGAGAGCAAGTATAATAGTAATTACAGAATTTTACATTTTATATTAACTATATCTAGGGCTACCTTGGTATTTGGCCTCTGTGGGTGTTACTGATATAAACAGTACTTGAACTGATGTGGTTTTGTCAGAAAAGTCACCTAGTCCACACAAATTTGTTTCTGAGTCATCACTGTGCTATTGTTCAGCAGTGTATTTACTGAATATTTTTGTTAAAATAACAAAATCTATTCAGGTAACCTTGAATTCACAGAGCACTGCACGATGGTGCTCACTATTTAGAGAATAATATGTCCAATCAGCTCATGAACTGAAGATTTAACTGAGATATCTATCTCTAAAGGCTGGATTTGTTTGGTATGATCTCACTCTGAGTAAAGGAACTTACAGGCCGTCATCCTTAAAGAACTTTGGTTCATTCCAGATTACTCATTGTTAAAGTACAAACCCGATTCCAAAAAAGTTGGGACACTGTACAAATTGTGAATAAAAACAGAATGCAATGATGTTTCAAATTTCAATATTTTATTCAGAATACAACATAGATGACATATCAAATGTTTAAACTGAGAAAATGTATCATTTTAAGGGAAAAATAAGTTGATTTTAAATTTCATGGCATCAACACATCTCAAAAAAGTTGGGACAAGGCCATGTTTACCACTGTGTGGCATCCCCTCTTCTTTTTATAACAGTCTGCAAATGTCTGGGCACTGAGGAGACAAGTTGCTCAAGTTTAGGAATAGGAATGTTGTCCCATTCTTGTCTAATACAGGCTTCTAGTTGCTCAACTGTCTTAGGTCTTCTTTGTTGCATCTCCCTCTTTATGATGCGCCAAATGTTTTCTATGGGTGAAAGATCTGGACTGCAGGCTGGATCCTCCTTCTACGCAGCCATGATGTTGTAATTGATGCAGTATGTGGTCTGGCATTGTCATGTTGGAAAATGCAAGGTCTTCCCTGAAAGAGACGACGTCTGGATGAGAGCATATGTTGTTCTAGAACTTGGATATACCTTTCAGCATTGATGGTGCCTTTCCAGATGTGCAAGCTGCCCATGCCACACGCACTCATGCAACCCCATACCATCAGAGATGCAGGCTTCTGAACTGAGCGCTGATAACAACTTGGGTTGTCCTTGTCCTCTGTAGTCCGAATGACATGCCGTCCCAGTTTTCCAAAAAGAACTTCAAATTTTGATTCGTCTGACCACAGAACAGTTTTCCACTTTTCCACAGTCCATTTTAAATGAGCCTTGGCCCAGAGAAAACGCCTGCGCTTCTGGATCATGTTTAGATATGGCTTCTTTTTTGACCTATAGAGTTTTAGCCGGCAACAGTGAATGGCACGGTGGATTGTGTTCACCGACAATGTTTTCTGGAAGTATTCCTGAGCCCATGTTGTGATTTCCATTACAGTAGCATTCCTGTATGTGATGCAGTGCCATCTAAGGGCCCGAAGATCACGGGCATCCAGTATGGTTTTCCCGCCTTGACCCTTACGCACAGAGATTGTTCCAGATTCTCTGAATCTGTGGATGATATTATACACAGTAGATGATGATAACTTCAAACTCTTTGCAATTTTTCTCTGAGAAACTCCTTTCTGATATTGCTCCACTATTTTTCGCCACAGCATTGGGGGAATTGGTGATCTTCTGCCCATCTTGACTTCTGAGAGACACTGCCACTCTGAGAGGCTTTTTTTATACCCAATCATGTTGCCAATTGACCTAATAAGTTGCAAATTGGTCCTCCAGCTGTTCCTTATATGTACATTTAACTTTTCCTGCCTCTTATTGCTACCTGTCCCAACTTTTTTGGAATGTGTAGCTCTCATGAAATCCAAAATGAGCCAATATTTGGCATGACATTTCAAAATGTCTCACTTTCAACATGTGATATGTTATCTATATTCTATTGTGAATAAAATATAAGTTTATGAGATTTGTAAATTATTGCATTCCTTTTTTATTCACAATTTGTACAGTGTCCCAACTTTTTTGGAATCGGGTTTGTACTCTTATACAAGCATCAGCCATCGAGAACCTTTCTCTTTACCTTTGTCTTGAACCTACAGAGCTTTTTCTCTTCTCTCAGAGTCAGCAAAGCTTTATTGGCATGATTGTTGAGTGTACTGCTTAAAAATAGACAGAAAATAAACAAAGAAAGAAATATAGGAAATGAAGGAGAGAGCAAAAGAAAGGTACAATTAGCTGTACTGAAAGGAAAATTAAAAAAGGGACAAGGAAAAAATAAAAACAATATTTGATAGGGGAAAACTAAGACTACAAGGTTATTTATTAAAGAAAGAAAGCAAGAAAGAAAGAAAGAAAGAAAGAAAGAAAGAAAGAAAGAAGAAAAAGAAATTATGTTATGTGAATAAATAATATAGATAAAAAGCAGAAAGTCGACAGAGATCCAAAAATAAGCAAAATATTTAATATAAGACTCACACAGGTTACATTTCGAGCTTTTTATTAATATTCTTTTGTCGAGCACCCATCTTTGAGCATATTTTTGCCAGTGATGTGCATGCTTTTGTCCTGATTTTGCTTAATAAATAAATATAGGAAATGAAAGGGAAAATTAAAAATGGACAAGGAAAAATAATAAAAAGGGAACATGAAAGGGAAAAATAAGCTGAAAAGAAAAAGACAGTGACAATGAAAAAAATAAACAAATAAAGAGTTAATATGGAAAAATATAGGGTAAAAAAGAAATAAGAAAAAAATAAGATACAATTTACATCTAAAATATGGTATATACCTGTAAAAACTGTGTATCATCTCTCATATATATCTCACTCCCTCTTTCTTTTCTCCTCCACTTCTAAAGCGCCTCATCCTCCCTAAGGAGTGTCTGCGGTGTCTACATTGAAATACATGATGAATTATGTGGCAATATAATGGGACCATGAAAGATGACATGCATGAGATAATGATTGTAAATGTAGATCCACGTGGCGAGTCAGGAGTTTTTGTTTGTTTACTAATGGCTTTGTCTTTCGACAGAAGGAGGGACATGCGAGGTGATTGCGGCCCACAGGTGCTGTAACAAAAACAAGATAGAAGAGAGATCTCAGACGGTGAAGTGTTCCTGTTTACCAGGAAAAGTAGCAGGAACCACCAGGAATAAACCCTCCTGTGTTGACGGTAGGTGAAGAGACATGGCATATGTCAACTTAAGTCTTAAGTGCATGTAGCTTCCTTCGTGTTATGTTAAATGACATATACCAGATTCTCGACTGTATCTCAGTGCAGCTGTGCAGTGGCTGAACAGCTGTGCTTTAACGCACTCTGTGCAGCTGTGTAAAGCTGCAAGGTTCTCCAAAAGACTGTGCAGCTTTTTTTAAGGTGTGGTATGTTTGAAGAAACTCTGTTCAGGGTCGCTCTTGCAGTGTCCCTGCCCTAGAAAAGCTCAGATCCTCAGGGCTTTTCATTATTAATGCTCTGTCCTTATGACAAACGAGCTGCTGTAAACTAACACTTCTGGGAGAACATCTCACTCGCAACGCACCACAAGATAATCAAAGAACATTAACTTTGACTGCATCTCGCGGAGGAGCATCCAACCTTTTCCCCCAAGTAAAGCTCATTAGGATGTTCTTTTCTTAAAGATGACGTCTGTCTTTTTTGGATGTTAAAACACTTAAATGCCCAGCTTAAAGGGATAGTTCACAAAAATAACAATTCTGTTATCATTTACTCACCGTTGTGTCGTTCCAAACCCCAGTGACTTTCTTTCTTCCATGCAGGAGATGTTAAACAGAATGGCTGCCTCACTCACCATTCACTGTCATTGTATGGAAAAAAGATGAACTGAAAGTGAATGGTTGGTGACTGAGGCTGCCATTGTTTAAGGCTGATTTCTTTAAATGGTAAGGGCTAAATCAAGGGTTAGCATCATGATCTTTTGCAAACATGTCAAGACATTTATATATATGGATAAATGAATCCAACAGGAACATACACTCAATGGCCACTTTATTAGGTACACCTTGCTTGTACCGGGTTGGAACCCCTTTTGTCTTAATTCTTTGTGGCATAGATTCAGCAAGGTGCTGGAAACATTCCTTAAAGATTTTGGTCCATATTGTCATGATAGCATCACACAGTTGCTGCAGATTTGTCGGCTGCACATCCATGATGTCCCATCCCGCCTAAAGGGCCTCTATTGGATTGAGATCTGAAGACTGTGAAGGTCATTTGAGTAACCAGTGTTTAGAAACCAGTTTGAGATGATTTGAGCTTTGTGAAACGGCGTGTTATCCTGCTGGACATAGACATCAGAAGATGGGTACACTGTGGTCATAAAGAGATGGACATGATCAGCAACAAATCTCAGGCAGGACGTGGCGTTAAACAATACTCAGTTGGTACTAAGGGGCCCAAAGTGTGCCAAGAAAATATTCCCCACATCTCTACACCACCAGCAGAAGCCTGAACCATTGATACAATGCAGGATGGATCTATGATGTAGCATCTGGAGCGATTAAACACACAATTGTAAAAGGCCACAAAAATCATACATTCGGTCCATAAAAATGGAATCCTTGCCAGTAATTCATTGACAAGTCTAAATGAATGAACATGCATTTCCCCAGTACATTTTGTGTATTATTACTGTTTGTATATTGTACTGTTTGTATATTGTATAGTGTTATGCATGTCTGATAACAGAACTGTTAGTTCCTTAACTGCTAAGGCAATTTCCAAGTATCATACATTTGAACACTAAACGGCAATCTAGTATTAAAGGAACACTCCACTTTATTTGAAAATAGGCTCATTTTCCAACTCCCCTAGAGTTAAACAGTTGAGTTTTACCGTTTTCAAATCCATTCAGCCAATCTCCGGGTCTGGTGGTACCACTTTTAGCATAGCTTAGCATAGTTCATTGAATCTGATTAGACCGTTACCATCTCACTCAAAAATGACCAAAGAGTTTCAATATTTTTACCATTTAAAACTTGACTCTTCTGTAGTTACATCGTGTACTAAGACCGACGGAAAATGAAAAGTTGCGATTTTCTAGGCCGATATGGCTAGGAACTACAGGTGCTGGTCATATAATTAGAATATCTTGAAAAAGTTCATTTTTTTATTATAAATTATTTTAAAAAATGAAACTTTCATTTATACTAGATTCCCTACATGTAAAGTAAAACATTTCAAAAGTTTTTTTTTTTTTTTTTTAAATTTGTTAATTAGAGTGTACAACTCATGAAAGCTTAGAATATTTACATTTGAGTTTCATTAAATGACATTCCCTACAGTATAAATTCCGGGTATCTCTTGTTCTTTGAAACCACACTAATGGGGAAGACTGCTGACTTGGCAATGGTCCAGGAGACAATCATTGACACCCTCCACAAAGAGAGTAAGTCACAGATGGTCATTACTGAATGTGGTGGCTGTTTACAGAGTGATGTATCAAAGTATATTAAATGCAAAGTTGACTAGAAGGAAGAAATTGGGTAGGCAAAGGTGCACAAGCAACAGGGATGACCACAAGCTTGAGAATATTGTCAAGTAAAGCCGATTCAGACACTTGGGAGAGCTTCACAATGAGTCAAATGAAGCCGGAGTCAGTGCATCAAGAGTCACCACACTCAGACATCTTCAGGAAAAGGACTACCAAGCCACTTCTGAAACAGAAACAACGTCAGAAGCATCTTACCTGGGCTAAGGAGAAAAAGAACTGGACAGTGAACAGTGGTCGAAAGTCCTCTTTTCAGATAAAAGTAAATTTTGCATTTCATGTTGAAATCATGGTCCCAGAGTCTGAAGGAAGACTGGAGAGGCACAAAATCCAAGCTGCTTGAAGTCTAGTGGGAAGTTTCTGAAGTTAGTAATGATTTGGGGGGCTGTGACATCTGCTGGTGTTGGTCCATTGTGTTTTATCAAGTGCAAAGTCAATGCAGCCATCTTCCAGGAGATTTTGGAGCACTTTATGCTTCCATCTGCTGACAAGCTTTATGGAGATGCTGATTTCCTTTTCCAGCAGGACTTTAACACCTGCCCACAGTACAAAAACCACTTCCAAGTGGTTTGCTGACCATGATATTACTGTGCTTTACTGGCCAGCCAACATGTCTGACCCCTGAATCTATGGGATATTTTCAAGAGAAAGATGAGAAACAGTCGATCCAACAATATACAGATGATCTGAAGGCTCAATAGTGCCTCAGCAGTGCCACAGGCTGATCACTTCCATGCCACACTTCACTGATGCTGTAATTTGTGCTAGGAGCAAATCATTTGCTGTAATATGTGCTGCCGACCAAGTATTGAGTGTACAAATGAACATACTTTAAAGAACTTGAACTTTTCTGTTTTGAAAATCCAGTTTTTGATTGATCTTAGGAAATATTCTAATATTTTGAGATACTGGATTTTGGACTTTAATGAGCTGTACGCTCTAATAATCAAAATTAAAAAAAAAAAACTTTTGTAATGTTTTACTTTACATGTAGGGAATCTAGAATATATGAAAGTTTCATTTTTAAAAATAATTTACAATAAAAAAATTAACTTTTTCACGATATTCTAATTATATGACCAGCACCTGTATACTCTCATTCCGGCGTAATAATCAAGGAACTTTTCTGCCGTACCATGGGTGCAGCAGACGCAATGATATTACGCAGCGCCTGTGACCCCCTGTTTGCACAGGGAGCGTGCCTTGCAACCATGGCGTCTGCTGCACCCATGATATGGCAGAAAAGTTCCTTGATTATTACGCCGGAATGAGAGTATAGTTCCTAGCCATATTGGCCTAGAACTTTTCTTTTCATTTTCCGTCAGTCGTGTAGGTACACGATGTAACTACAGAAGAGTCAAGATTTAAATAGGAAAAATATTGAAACTCTTTGGTCATTTTTGAGCGAGATGCTAATGGTCTAATCAGATTCAATGAACTATGCTATGCTATGCTAAAAGTGGTACCGCCAACTGTACTGCTGGCCGAACAGATTAACTGATTGTAATATTAATTCAGCTACATCAAGTTAATTCGATTAACTGATTCAAATACTAGAATACAACAAGTTAAGATTAATTATTCATATTTCTCTTTTGAGTTAATTCGGTACAATGCTTTTATGTATTTTAAGCCAAATTCTGACCCTATCATTTGAATGTCGCAGCAGAAATTGAGACTCATCAGACCAGGCAACATTTTTCGAACCTTCTATTCTCCAACATTGGTAAACCCTTGCCAATTGTAGCCTCAGTTTCCTGTTCTCAGCTGTTGTGTTCAGTTATGCTCTTCTGCAGACCTCGATTGTAACGAGTGGTTATTTGAGTTACTGTTGCCTTTCTATCAGCTCGAACAATTCTGGTCATTCTCCTCTGACCTCTGGCATCAACAAGACATTTTCTACCCTCAAAACTGCTGATCACTGGATATTTTCACTTTTTCTGACCATTCTCTGTAAACCCTAGAGATGGTTGTGCGTGAAAATCCCAGTAGATCAGCAGTTTCTGAAATATTCAGACCAGCCCGTCTGGTACCAACAACCATGCCACATTCAAAGTCACTTAAATCACCTTTCTTATCCATTCTGATGCTCAATTTGAACTTTAGCAGATCGTCTTGACCATGTCTACATGCCTAAATGCATTGAGTTGGTGCCATGTGATTGGCTGATTAGATATTTGCGTTAACAAGCAGTTGAACAGGTGTACCTAATAAAGTGGCTGGTAAATGTATATTTACAACATATTTAGCCTAATCTTCATCTGAAACTATAGCTGTTGTGTTTAGGATTCTGTATTAGATATTTTATAATAAATAGCATCTGGGTGGGGAAAGACTCAACAGACTTTGTGAAAAACACATGAAAGTTAACAGAATTTGCCCACAAGACAGCAGCATCAGTAAAAACAAAAATATTTTTCATCGTTTCAGGCTGCAGTGTGCTGTCTGTTCTGTAGAGGACTAGTAAAATCCGGATGCAGAGGCGTGTTTGAAAGTGACTTTTTTTCCTGATATTTGTGCGTTGTTTCTGTGTTTGTTATTTTCCCAAAAATACACAAGGATGGTCTGCACTCTGAAAAAATCTTGATTTATTTAAAGCAACAGGGGAAATATTCAGATGTTTGGTCCAAGGTTACTTTTACTTATACTTGGAACTTCATGTTGTTGCTGTTTTACCTTTAAAAAAAAAAAAAAAAAAAAAAGTTTTTGCCAAGAAAGTAATTACAAGTCAATGACAGAAAGATTCTGGTAGCATCCACTTCCCATATTAAATTATTTAGGTCTTGCAGCAGTAACATGAACTGATGTAATAATATTTTATATAAATATGTTGAAATAATTTTTATTTATATTTAGGTCCTGCGTCATTAGCTGTTTCCATCACCCTGTTATTATGCACATTTTGAAGTATTGCATCAGAAACTAGTGATGTAAATGGCATATATCAGAAAAAAATCCCTTAATTCGCAAAAAAGTTTTTATGCTCGCTTGAGTTATTTTGTGTGTGTAATTTTCTGTGAAAAGGAGTTAATGTGAATAATGGGAGATGGAAACGCATTTGCCGAATAAAACATTAAACCCACATGACTAATCGGTTGTTTCCGCTGATGGTGTTTTATTTACTGTTGGTTACTAGGTTACCAATACCACCATCATATGCTCGAACAACTTGATGGAAATGCACCTAATTGACCCTTCGCAAAGACCCGCCCCCCTTAGTTACTGTTGCTTTGTCCGACAAGCCATGGTGCTGTCACGCCACACAGAGTTAAAAATACATCGCGGAGCAAAGAGGACACTGACAACATGTCGACAGAAAAGACAGAGCAGGTTACTTATGATATTAAACAAAGTCCCAGCTTTCAAATTGTGTCATTTTTTAAAGAAATTTAAACAATAAATACTATTTTGTGGCTCTTTAATGTGTCGTGACAGATTGCTGTAGCGCCTCAGCTCAAGCAGCTCGTGAACCAATGTTGTTTCAAACCATTTTTCAAGTTAAAGTCCACCGAGGTTAATCTTCTAACTCCTGACTGCTTTGTCGGACAAAATGGCGGATTCGGCGTTATGATTGGTTAGATCGCTTGTCAATCAAACTCCCGGCAAAGGGTCAATTCGCATTTGTTTTTGTTTTTTTGTTTGTTGGGTTTTTTTGCGAACTTTGAAAAAATTCACTTCACGTTTGGATGGAAACCCAACTAGTAACATTATTATTAAAGGTGCCCTAGAATTAAAAATTGAATTCATCTTGGCATAGTTAAATAACAAGAGTTCAGTACATGGAAATGACATACAGTGAGTCTCAAACACTATTGTTTCCTCCTTCTTATATAAATCTCATTTGTTTAAAAGACTGTGTTTAAAAGACACTGACTGTTACGTAATAGTCGGGATCATTAATATGTATGACCCCCATATTTGCATATGCCAGCTCATGTTCAAGGCATTAGACAAGTGCAGCCAGTATTAACGTCTGGATCTGTGCACAGCTGAATCATCAGACTGGGTAAGCAAGCAAGAACAACAGCAAAAAATGGCAGATGGAGCAATAATAACTGACATGATCCATGATATTTTTAGTGATATTTGTAAATTGCCTTTCTAAATGTTTCGTTAGCATGTTGCTAATGTACTGTTAAATGTGGTTAAAGTTACCATCGTTTCTTACTGTATTCACGGAGACAAGACTGTCGTTATTTTCATTTTTAAACACTTGCAGTCTGTATAATTCATAAACACAACTTCATTCTTTATAAATCTCTCCAACAATATGTAATGTTATCTTTAGCCACGGAGCACTATCAAACTCATTCAGAATCAAATGTAAACATCCGAATAAATACAATACTTACGCGATTAGACATGCTGCATGACGAACACTTTGTAAAGATCCATTTTGAGGGTTATATTAGCTGTGTGAACTTTGTTTATGCTATTTGAGGCAAGCGCAAGCTCTGGGGGAGGGGAGCACGAGATTTAAAGGGGCCGCGCAGCCTGAATCGGCGCATATTTAATGATGCCCCAAAATAGGCAATTAAAAAAATGAATAAAAAAAAATCTATGGGGTATTTTGAGCTGAAACTTCACAGACACATTCAGGGGACACCTTAGACTTATATCACATCTTTTAAAAAGACGTTCTACGGCACCTTTAAATATTTTCATTTATTATGGTCTTGCAGCAGTAATATTTATCGAAGTAGAATATTTTAGTGGTAATTTTTATTTAAATGTTTTTTGTAGTCTATTCTTTCTGTCTGTAATTTATGGTTCCTAGCTAACCTGAGATGACACATTGACTGAGATGGTGGCCATTAAACTGGTCCATGGTCTCGTTCTCTTATCATTCATATTGATATTCTAGGATATGAGGCTGAAGGCTATCTTTCTGTCAAAGGAGTACATGACATTGAAGGCTACATGTTATGTATGAGATGCTTTGTTTACTTTTTGGAGGATAAGAGACCTGGTAAAGTGAATTTTAATCAAAACATAGAGCCCTTGCCTGAGGTTGTTTTCCATTGATTTTATTATTGCTCTGTAGCCAGAACAGTGTTACATTTGCCTCAGTCGTGCAGTGCTGTGACTATTGTACATGTGAGCAAAGTCTATAAAGCATGAGCATTTATTCACTCTTTTAGAATACCATGGAGAAAGTGTTGAGCACAGGAAAATTAAATTTTAAAGGCCTATTCGCAAAGAGACAACTATTGGTTGAGTGCTTTTGTTTTATTAATGAATGTGACTTACGTTCAATGCCATTATCACGGAAATGGAGTAAGTCACAAACTTTGAGTACTTGTTAGAATATTAATAACATATAAGTGCCTTATACATGCCTTATACTATATATTCAAGTGTGGTGTTCAATGCAATGTGACAGCATTACAGTGGTGCATTAATGTATTATATTCTAACATATTCATAGTGATGCAAAGATAAGATGTTCTCAAACCCCTGAGCACCTGCTTCCTTAATGGTCTCTACTCAGTCTCCATCTGGTAATTATCATAAATTTCTTCAAAGTGGGAAAAATTGATAGTTTTACAAGGATGCCTTTCTCTCAAGCAACTGAAATGACTTAAAACCTTCCACTGTAATGTCAGAAGATTGACCTTCATTATATACATAGAATATGGACCTTTTTCCTATAAGACTACAAGGTTATTTAAGTGAACGATTCATAAAGTGCCACTCTGTGAAATGGCTCTGCACCTACTGACCACAGACATCCATCCACTGAGGCTATTCAAGCACATTAGATTCAAGTCAATTTTATTTGTATAGCACTTTTCACAACATATTGTTTCACAGCAGTTTTATAGAAAATTGTACCTTAAAGCACCAGTGAACAAGCCAAAGGCGACTGCGGCAAGAACAAAAAGTGCATAAAATGTTCAAGAGGGTGAAAAAACAGACTCTGCTGGAAGAAGCCAATCCTTCTGATGACAAAACACATATTACAATAAATATAAATTTGGTACTGTGCCCAAACAAAATCTTACTGAAAGCTACTTTTTTGAGATATCAACCTCAAATTTGGAACACAACCTGATTAGATTTATGGCTTTGATTTTCTAGCAGTTTTAGAGTTTAACATATTTCATAAAATACATATTTTATATAAAATAATGTTCATAAATCATTTTCATAAACTTAAACCTCTATAACTTTTTTTGTTTCACTTTTTTTGTTAAACTTTTTTACTTCAACAATAATCTGCCAAGGGTCTTCTTTAAAATTAGATCAAACTTAAGTCTGTGCTCCTGCTCCCAAGCTTCAAATTTATGACAGTTTTTTGACATTGATATTTTTGTCCACTATGGACCTATGTGTAACTTTTTTATTTGACGCACATTAAGAATTTATTCTTAATTTGAATTACATTATTATTATTATTTATTATTATTATTAATTAAACCACTCATAAACATACCTGATCTCTAGACAAAAGAATGAATAACCTGTTAAACATGAAAGTATTATTCAATCATTTGCAATCATCTCTCCTTTCTTCCAAATGTTCTATATAGAACCCTTTTGAACCTTTTTATTAGAGATTTAAGAGATTTATTTACTTTACATTTTTGTAATTTAATTTAATTTTAATTTAATTTAAAGGGGTAATTCATGTATAATGTAAATCTGTCATCATTTTCTCTTGCTCATGTTGTTCCAAACTTGTATGACTTTATTTCTTCTGCAAAACACAAAAAGTTATGTTACAATTTTTGCTCTGCATTGACTTCCATTGTATGGTGTTATGTCTGGGGACATATTTTCGGTATGCGTGTGTGTGTGTGTGTGTGTCTCTGTCTCTCCTTTTACTTGCTCTTAGATGACTCCGCCCTAATTGAACGTACCAGGATGTGCCTGCTGATTGGTCCCTTGAAGTCCTGCGTCTTTTGAAATACCGAAAGAGGCGGGGAGAGTGCTGTGAATTTGAGTCTCATAGTAAAATAGCGTTGCATCTCATTCTGTTGTTAACAAACCTGTTGTATATAACTTTTATTGTCTAGACCTTTATTTCTTCATGTGACCTGTTGTTTTCTTGTCTATGCTATTTAGCTACTTCTCTTTTTTTCCCTTTTCTGTGGTGTTTGTGAGTTGGTGTGTGCGCCACTATTTTTGGTACTTTTTTTGTAAATATTACCGTGACATTCACCTCAAAACTGTAGGAATTTGGTGCCAGTTTTCTTTATTTTAAATATATTTTCTCCTGTTTTTGCCGTAGAGGGAAGTCTGCTGTCATTTGTTTTTGTTTTTCTTTCACATAGGTTATTTAGAGTCCCTGGGTTTAGTTAGTGACCAGTTTTTTTTTTTTTTATTTTGGCACTGCCCAATCCTGAAGAGATTGTCTTGAGATCTACAGAAAAAAGAAAAAAAAAAAACATACATATTTCAGATTTCTTTATTTATGTTAACTTCCCTGACCCTAGGGTCGTAACATAAATTGGGGGCTCGTCCGGGATTTGGACCTATAGGACCTCTCGCACCTGAAGTGAGAATCGTACCCCTAGACCACCTCATCAGTCTTTGATTTGAATTGGCCATACATGAGAGAAAGGTCAATGGATTATGGTCTGTATGCACCACTACTAACACTTCAGCACTTTGAGGTTTATGTTTGAGGTAGTACTTTGCCTGTAGTAGTGAATACAGAACACAGTCCATTGACCTTTCTCTCACATATGGCTAATTCAAATCAAAGACTGATGAGATGCTCATTAACGGTTCAGGGGTTTAACCTTGACTTACGATACAAGAAGGGTAGCGAAAATACACTTGCAGATGCTCTCTATCTTTTTCTCCTGTTTTTGCCGTTGACAGGAAAGACTGCTGTCATTTGTTTCTTTTTCTTTCACATAGGTTATTTAGAGTTCCTGGGTTTAGTTAGCGACCCGTTTTATTTATTATTTTGGCACTGCCCAATCCTGAAGAGATTGCCATGTTACTGTGTAGTGAAACACACAGGCTCAGGGTAGCAACTGTTTCAGATTTCTTTATTTATGTTAACTTCCCTGACCCTAGACCAGGGTCGTAACAATGGACACACAAAACATTTCTCAAAATATCTATGTTCCACAAAAGAAAAAATATTATACAGGTTTGGAAAGACATGAGGGTGAGAGAGTGATGAAAGAATTTTCATTTTGGGGTGAAATATTAATTTATATAATAATTTAATTTAGATAATGCATAAATTGCTAACAGTCTAAATATTTAAAAATCTATCCTAAAGCATTTGGAGTGATGCAGTCAGTAAAGCATCCTTAGACGTGAGCATGTAAATATTATTTGTCAGATGGTCAAGGAGCAGTGGAGGATGGAGATTGGAACCTTACCCTGTTTTAAGTCAGACGCAAGTAAGAGTCTAACCCAATTATGATCTGCTTGCAGCCTCTATAGTGATTGGGAAGTGGTGGTGTGAGATGGAGCCATGTCTGGAGGGAGAGGAATGCAAGACTCTGCCAGATAACTCCGGCTGGATGTGCTACTCCGGAAACAAGATCAAAACCACCAGGGTGAGATTTAGAGCACCTGAAAGCATTTCTTGTTACTTTACATACATTACTCAAGTTACTGAACAATACATGACTCTTAGTGGTGCGGTGTATGATTGCATGATGTGATTGATTGTGAGTCTGTGTTGCGTTGTTGTTTTGTGCTTATTTCACTGAAATATTTTATTAATAAAGAACAGAATACAGAGCAATAAATAAACAACCCGCATACACCTGAATGGCTGCAGGCAGGTGTGGTGGACATGGGAAGTAATATAAAAATAGAAGACCTGCACACTGCTGTAGCTCACAAGAAATCCAATATTTATTAAAATAACAGTGATTTGGTCATGTAACTTCGAAAATGACACACCGGCAAATAATTGTAACCAATCAGAGTGTTTCTTCAGGTAGCCAATAACAATATGGTCGATGGTAATTTCTTTAAAAGTTCTATGGAATACCATTTGGAATGTAAAGTGCCTCCTGGTGGGATTAATTAAGAAAAGAAGAAAAAAAAACACACTCAGTATCAATTTTTCCCTTATTTTCTTTTTCTTTTCTTTTTTTTTCCAGAATACCCACCCATACACATCGTTGTAGCAGATATAGTCACTGGAAAGCTCATAACGGAGGAACTTTACAAAGGTTTTTGATTTTATTCCTCCTTTTTCCTGTTGATGATTCAGTGAAGACATAAAATGACCAATAGAAAACTGACAAATTATGGATTTCAAAGGTGTGGGAACTATGGTAAATTTGTAAACAAATAATAAAGTCTAATAATACCAATCACATTTGGTTGTTTTTTTACAAATAATCTCTACATGATATATTGTGGCTAAGTATTTGAACATAAAAATCATTCTCAGGTTGTTTTCGTATTGCTCATCCATCTTTTATTTACTGTACTTTTTCAGGGAAATATCCAAGACGACAAGCTGAATTAAGTTTTCCCAACTCTAAACCAACAGACATGTGTCTAATGACTTGAACTGGAGCCCCTTTCTGATAAATCCATCTATCTCTGAGTAACACGGACACCAGACTTTCTAAGAGAACACTTCTGGTTCTTTCATTGTTTTGTTTTTGACAATTGTCAAATATTTGTTTCCTCTCAGTGAGTCCTGGATAATTAAACTCGTATCCCTTTGTGTGGAGTGCACTCAAACCAGCTATACCTTGCCTGAAATAATCTTCAACTGTAATATTCTTGGATGTTCCTATGTCTCTGGAAGAACATATTAATTCTCCTACTGTATGTAGTGAAACTGGCTTCCTGTTCATGTGGATTTTCAGAAGGGGACGGATCCTCTTCAAGCAACTTTAATAAAGACACTTTGTGCATCGACTATGAACAAAATGCTAAGGAGCACATGTACATGGAATGACTGATCCAATCCGATCCATCCGGATATGTTCCTCTGTTTCCTGGAACATTATATCAGATTAAGAGTTCTGAATGAATTATGATGCGATACTTAAACCAAATAAGTCCTTAGCATGATTTCTGGGAAGTTGTAAATATAGGTGAAAGAAATGTTTTACATAAATAAAATGAATTCAAAGAATTGTGAGAATTATGTTACAACTATATTTAATTTGCAATAAACAGTTTAAATGTGAAAGTAATGGGTGAGAACGTGCAAAGGAACAGCCTTGTTTACATGTTCTTGTTCAATGTTTTGTTGATTGGTTAAAGATGCTATTTTTTATTTTTATTTTTGGGCTTCAGTAATATTTTGACAAATTGAGTCATCAAGGCTTAACTGAAGTGTTCTGAAAATTTACATGTTTAATGAAAAACTAATAGACCATCACTTTGGCTACAGCAATATATAAAAGCTGTGGATTTATTACTGAAGTTAATGAAGCCTGATTGAAATATGCTGGTGCATGCACATATAAAATACCGTGACATTTAAATATTCTGAATCAAATTCATTTCCCACTGTTCAAATATAACTTCATTAAATGGTACAAGACATATAAGACCATTCTGTATATTGAGGGTTCTGGTTGTTTGAATGGACTGGAGAAAAGAGGGTTGAGGGTCTTTCAATGTGTAGGCAGGCAGTCTGCACTGAAGGACACTGTGAAAATTCTGATACCCGCTGGGACATTTACCTGTCATTTACATTCAGAAATAGTCCTCTCCTCTCGGAGCAGCTGAGGGCCAGAGCACGCACTCACTTTGAATATGTAGCTCTAGCATTTTAAGCAGGGACCCGGGAATATAAGAGCCTCAGTGTTGCTGTCGGCATGCAGAAAGGAGGCTCTAACTACAGGCTGAGTGAATACAGATCACTACATTTACAGTCCTCCACACGGGACAGCAGAGGATGAACTTTAGCCCTACCTTCAGTGGAGCTTTAGTGGAATTTCAAACAGTTGACTCCAGAATATCAGAGTGGGAAAATGAATACACGAAAATCTTAAGCAAATACCACCATTTTCTCTTGCAGTCTGAGATTTTGGTGGAGAGGTCTTCAAATCATGGTTTTTGCCAAATTGAAAAAGTTCCTTTGTGTTGTAGAAAAGATTTACAATATAAAGAGCAATCACAGTAATACCATTACGAGACACTCACAAATATCATTATACAATAGCTTCAGTTCTAAAATTTGATTGGCTGAGATGAGTTCCAAGAGTGCTTGATTTGTGGCCACGTACACACTGTAGGCCTAAAGTTTCAAGAGTGACAACTGCATTTAAATACAGTAGTGAATCCCCTAAAGTATCGTTGCGTGTGTATACGGAACACAACTTGGTTGACAGCAAAATTCTGGCTTCTTGTGTGTACAGTAATATTACAGTGACCAAAGGCTCATTATGTTCAGCCTTTTTAACTACACAACCGTTAACAGAGGCATCATGTTTTGTTTTGTAAGCATGCTCTTTAAGTGTTGTCTATATATTTTAAGTGTTTTTGGGCTTTCTTGTTGCTTGAGCTTGACTAAAATAGACAGGTATGGTTCGCAATACATACAGAAGAGAGTATGGGTCTGTCCAAAAGCCAACGCTTGCAGACTTGTAAACTAGAGAGCTCGTGCACACGACAGGAAGTAAGTGTGCAAGACTGTCCCAGGTCTTAAAACGCCAAAGCTCAGTGCCCTTAAAGCAATGGTCTCAAACTCAATTCCTGGAGGGCCACAGCTCTGCACAGTTTTGCTCCAACCCCAATCAAACACACCTGATCCAGCTAATCAAGGTCTTCAGGATTACTAGAAACTTCAAGCAGGTGTGAGTTGGAGCTAAACTATGCAGAGCTGTGGCCCTCCAGGAATTGAGTTTGAGACCACTGCCTTAAAGGGTTAGTTCGCCCAAAAATGAAAATTATCCCATGATTTACTCACCGTCAAGCCATCCTAGGTGTACATGACTATCTTCTTTCAGATTAACACATTCAGAGATATAATTGAAAATATCCTGGCTCCTTCAAGCTTTATAATGGATATGAAAGGGGGGCCATCATAAACACAGCTCCGGGGGGTTAATAAAGACATTCTGAAGAGAAGCGATGGGTTTTTGTAAGAAAAATATCCATATTTAAAACTTTATTTACTATAATAACTAGCTTCCAGGAGACAGCCATACACATCAGTTTGCGGCGGAAGACTAACCTCTGACCCGACGTGGAAGCACAGAGGATAGAGCAAAACAAAACACCGGTCATGAATTAGAAGTCTAAAATAGAATTTTTTTAAAGGTGCCCTAGAATTAAAAATTGAATTTACCTTGGCATAGTTGAATAACAAGAGTTAAGTACATGGAAATGACATACAGTGAGTCTCAAACTCCATTGTTTCCTCCTTCTTATATAAATCTCATTTGTTTAAAAGACCTCCGAAGAACAGGCGAATCTCAACATAACACCGACTGTTACGTAACAGTCGGGATCATTAATATGTACGCCCCCAATATTTGCATATGCCAGCCCATGGTCAAGCATTAGACAAGGGCAGCCAGTATTAACATCTGGATCTGCACAGCTGAATCATCAGACTAGGTAAGCAAGCAAGGACAACAGCGAAAAATGGCAGATGGAGCAATAATAACTGACATGATCCATGATACTTTTAGTGATATTTGTAAATTGTCTTTCTAAATGTTTCGTTAGCATGTTGCTAATGTACTGTTAAATGTGGTTAAAGTTACCATCGTTTCTTACTGTATTCACAGAGACAAGAGCCGTCGTTATTTTCATTTTTTAAACACTTGCAGTCTGTATAATTCATAAACACAACTTCATTCTTTATAAATCTCTCCAACAGTGTGTAATGTTAGCTTTAGCCACAGAGCATATATCAAACTCGTTCAGAATCAAGTGTAAACATCAAATAAATACCATACTTACACGATTAGACATGCTGCATGACGAACACTTTGTAAAGATCCATTTTGAAGGTTATATTAGCTGTGTGAACTTTGTTTATGCTGTTTAAGGCAAGTGCGAGCTCCAGGGGCAGGGAGCACAAGAAATTTAAAGGGGCCGCACAGCCTGAATTGGCACATATTTAATGATGCCCCAAAATAGGCAGTTAAAAAATGAATAAAAAAAAAAATCTATGTGGTATTTTGAGCTGAAACTTCACAGACACATTCAGGGGACACCTTAGACTTATATTACATCTTTTATAAAGACGTTCTATGGCACCTTTAAAGAGAAATATCAGAGGATTTCGAAATAATAGAAGAGGAGCCCGAGTTTGATTCCCAGCCATATTTGTTTAAACCTCAAGAGTCGTCTAAGCTTACGATACATCCTGCATCATATATCATGTCAGGGGGTTACTCATTTGGCTCATTGTGGACTTGCGCAGTATGTGTATGTGTCTGGTGTAAGCTAGTTATTTTATTTTAAGTTCTAAAGTTTTAAATATGGATATTTTTCTTACAAAAACACATCGCTTCACTTCAAAAGGCCTTTATTAACCCCCTGGAGCTGTATGGATTACTTTTATTATGGATGGATGTATTTTTTTGGGCTTCAAAATCTGGCCCCCCTTCACTACCATTAAAAAGCTTGAAAGAGCAAGGATATTTTTTTTAATAGAGCTCCGATTCTGTATGTCTGAAAGAAGATAGTCATATACACCAAGGATGACTTAAGGGTGAGTAAATGTTCAGTATTCGAGGCTAAGCGTATCCCATCATGCATCATGTTCAGAAACTCACATGCCCCGAAATCGCAAGATGCAGAGGAAAACGTTCCACTGTAAGTTTAAATTAATTAGATAAAACATATAATTTGGTAGTAAAACATAGTGTTTTTTTATATTTTTTATTGGTGCAAAGATGAGTATGTGTATTTTGCACATCATTTGCAACTGCTTTTTATCACTTAAATGTAAGTGCCACAATTACTAAATTATGTCATCTAAGAACTACTGAACAAACATTTAGAAGTTTATTTCAAAATGCAAAGTACTGAAAATCAAAATAAGGTAAATACTTTTTTTTTTACACTATAAGTGTCCCATTGGGTAATCAAAAGTTTTACACACACTTGCAATCTTCACACCCATTTGAACACTTGGGCCAAATACAGGAAATATGTCATAAAAGTAGACAAGAGGTCAAGTGCAAAGACTGCAAGTATGGGTATTAGTACAGGCCCCCTGACACATCATTAACAGTTCAGTTCAGTTAGACACTGCAGAGAATTTTTGTAGAATGTGGTTGTCACTTCTGTAAATTACTGAACTGTGTGTGTACAGAATGGATTAAGCACTAAAAGGTGAACTGACACCAAATTGAACTGCAGTGTGTATGTGGCCACATGTTTGTAATGCTCCACATGTCTGTTTGTGCATTCTGGACAAACTGCCGCTCTGTGCATTAGTGGTAGGGATTTTACAGTGTTTCTTTCCACAGTTTAAATCTTTGTTAGAGATGGGTCAGTCACTGAATGATTAATTCAGTTGTTCAAAAGAAAAGAAAAAAAAAGATTCATTCAGGAACAAAACAAGTGACTGACTTTATAAGTGAATGATTGGACTGTTATTTCAACAAATTCATTGAAAAGACTGATTCATTTAGAAACTAACAAGTTCCTGCCTTTATGAGTGAGTGATTGAATCATTTTACTTGACCGATTCATTCAAAAACACACATTCATTCGGGAATGAAACAAGTGAGTGGCTGTGCTGAAACCACATACTCTCATTCTCACCTCTTTTAAGTAAGTATTTTCTATATAGTATGAATGTTCGTTGCACTAATGTAAACCGGATGTACTACATTTGTCATGTTGTCATGTGACCTACTGTGACCACTGCCATTCACAACTCCTCTCCCGCGGCATCATAGGATATTAAAGTGTCCTTTGGATGCACACTTCAGAATCTTGAAGTAATAGTTCATCTGGGAAGTTTCAAAGACTATAGAATAACACAAGACGCGTCACTTGTATTGTTTTGAATGGGAGAAAGTGCCACGTGCAATATGGCGGAATAAGTCCCCCTTTTAAGTAAGAGCCAATCGCCGATTGGTAAAGTCATCGCGTCACTGCAGCGGCCGTCAGAAGCTCCGCCGGTTTCTATAGAAACAGTCAGACGCGCGCCTCCGAAATGAGGTAGGTTTGGGACTGCGCATGCGCAATATCTTGATCCAGCCTGAAAAATACCGTTTTTTGTCATGATTTGAGCATTTAGAAACAATTTATTAGGGAGTTGTTGAAAGATTTCATTGGTGATCTTAAATATGAAATTTAATCAAAAGCTTGGCAAACAGCTTTGGAGAATTTGATGTTTCCCCATTTAAAGATAGGAGCTGTAGGCCTACTAGAACGCCAGAGACACGTTTCAAAGATGGCCGCCGAGTGAAATGACTTGTCTAAAAGGGACTCTGGTAGTTTTTGCCTACTGTTTTATAAATATGAATTTGCACATATTCTGAGGCACTGAATCATTTACTGCTAATACCGAGTCATTCAGGTACGCCATTGCCGAAAGACAAAGCGATTCTGCTTTGACTTCTTCTTTGGTGGAGCAAAACAGACAAAGTAACTGAAAATATTTTGTCTAAAATGCAACTTAGCCATTAATTTTTCTTGTTTACTGAACTGTAAAAAAGCAATATCTCCAAATGCGGCCTCATGCCTATGCATGATTCGCAGCACTTCACTGCCCGTGAAATAATGCTTATTATATTTTTGCCTCCATTAGTTGATATTAAATGGTGAAATACATTTTGGAAATATTCTAGCTTCTCAATTAATATGAGCTCACAAAAACAGCATGCATAATAATTATAACAGAATAAAAAGGAGCTGTTAAAATCAGTTGGAGCATGTCACACCAGGACATCAACTTTCCTGTAGTGTTTCATGTCAACAACCCATACACATATTTACCAAGTTTTCCATCGTGTTCTTTTACCACTTCTGACCTCCAGTGTTATTTAGAAGGGCAAAAGTATTAATATGCAAGTTTAGTTCTTCAGCAAAAGTGTTGGGAGAAAAAAAAAAAAAACATATCACACATGCTGATGGTTGCTTGTTAAGCTCTTTGAGGTTCAGTAAATGAGGCTATTAAGGATTCAAAGCAGTTTCTGATACAATGGAGACGCTGGAGCTTTGAAGGATAAAAGCAGTGATGTCCTCCACACTGCCGCGGCGTTGACTGCACTGATATTTGCTCAGAAAGACAATTCCAGGTCTGGGAAGTCTGAAATGCTCCTGTGAGGCTCTCTGTCTGCTCTGAAAGTCTTCCAATGTCATTACAAATGTCATTTATATAACACTTTAAAAGGACGGCGAATGAGATTGCAAATTGGATCCTTTTGAAAACAACTTACTGGTATTTTTTTCCCCTGACAGATTCAAAATACAGAAAACACTAAGTGAAAATTTAAGTTTCGAACTTAGATTAAAAAAATGAACAAAGGCAACAAAACAGGAATGGCTGCTCTCTTGTTCTGTTTAACTTCAGCATGAGCTCCCTTGTTGTTTTCTTGGTAAAGCCCCTCTTTTTGACTCTAATTTATCCTGACATCAGGAGCTTCTTACACAACCCTGCTCTCAATCACAATTATTAATGACCAGCACAGAGTCAGGGAGCTGTCAACATGTGTGCTGTTTGGCAGTGTGCATGCAATAAAGCATTAAAACATCTCTAGAATCACTACCTCTTAGTCTTAGTTAATTAACTGGTAACAGCACTGAATAATTCAAAGAGAAGGAGAGGTAAGAACTGTTTCCAAATCTGAAACAAATCTGTTTAAGGAAGCTAAACCAACCCATTCAAATATCACATTTTTGTGTTTTAAAAAATGCCAGCCACAATTATTCCTTTTTTAAACCAGGGTACCTGAAGATCAGAACAGAATTTGTGGTGATAGACTATGCAAACTCAAGACTCGCTCTCACCTTTCATTTTCACCTTTTCGAGTCACTTAATTCACACTCTTACACAAAGACAGGTATCTCTCAGCTACTAACATGCTGAGAGATACACCAAAACACTTGATCACGACGAGCAGACAAAAAAAAAAAAAAAGGAAATCATCCAAAAGTGTCCTTGACAGCTCATTATAGAGTCTGAGTAGTTCATGAAACAGAAACTAGTTAAAGCATACACAATTTTAAGGCATTAAAAAAAAAAAAAAAAGTCGAATGAGGTTACAACACCCCGAGCCTTTCACAGTTATACCAAAAATTACCTTTGGGTTTCCTCAATAAAATATATTTATTATTTACCATTTCTTGTAATGTGGGGTTCAAAACAAGACAGTTTGATGATAACACTCCACCAGCCAGTTTTGTCTGTGTTGCTTCAAAAAGCATGCATTTCTGGATATTGATTTGATCACTGCGGGTACGAAAGTCCAGATACATCTTTCTAATTCACATACAGAGACTAACAAATCCCAAAATAGATGGGGCACATTATTGCTCACTTTATGTGTGTCAAGCACCTGTAGTTAACTCGGTCATTCACTCATTATACAATTCTGAACTTCGAACTCAACCTTGTGAGCATGTCTCTAAACCAAATAAACATTTTTGTAAAAAAAGTGCACTTAATTAGCCTTTCGCCGAGCCCCGCCCCCCTTAGTTACTGTTGCTTTGTCCGACAAGCCGTGGCGCTGTCACGCCACACGCAGTGAAAAATACATCGCGGAACAAAGAGGATACTGACCACACATCGACAGACAAGACAGAGCAGGTTACTTATGATATTAAACAAAGTCCCAGCTTTCAAACCGTGTAGTTATTAAAGAAATTCAAACAATAAAAAACCGTTTTGTTGCTCTTTAATGTGTCGTGACCCATGGTCGTGACAGATTGCTGTAGATCCTCAGCTCAACCGCTCGTAAAAACCGATTATCTCTTCCTATTAGTCCATGAACATGAGAATGAATGTTGTTTCAAACGCGGAAAGACGTCAATACACACTATTTTTCAAGTTTAACTCCACCGAGGTTAATCTTTTAACTACTGGCTGCTTTGTCGGACAAAATGGCGGATGCGGCGTTCTGATTGGTTAGATCGCTTGTCAATCAATCTCCCGGCGAAAGGTCAATTGTATTGAATGTGCACTTATAGTGTACCTTAAATCTTAAAAGTATAGTAGTAGTATGTTTAGCATGTTTCATACACACTTAAGTACACTTTTAAATAGTGCACTTTGTAATAGTCAAATTAAAAGTTTTACTTCAAAGTACTTCATTGATTTAATTATATTTTAGTGCTTTAAAGAAGTACACTTTTTTGATGTATTCATTAACATACTAATGCACATGTAGTTGATTATAATTGAAACTGTAGTGTCATTTGATATTACATTTCAAGATTATAAAAATTGCATCATCTTTACAAATGTGTAAATATATTTAAATACATGACGTACAAGTTTCATTAGAAATGACAATGAAATTAAAGTATATTTTAATTTCCCATAAATTATCAGTACATAAGACAATATCATATTTCAAAAACAATTAAAGCAATTCTGAACTTACATAGGTGTACTTAAAGGGACAGTTCACCCAAAAATGAAAATTATACCATAATTTACTCACCCTCAAGCCATCCTAGGTGTATATGTCTTTCTTCTTTCAGCTGAACACAATCAGAGTTATATTAAAAAATATCCTGGCTCTTCCAAGCTTTGTAATGGTATTGAATGGCGCCAGAGTTTTTGAAGTTCCAAAAAGCACATCCATCCATCATAAACGTAATCCATACAACTCCAGGGGGTTAATAAATGCTTTCTGAAGCAAAGCGATGAGTTTTTCTAAGAAAAATATTTATATTCATAGCTTAATAAACTAAAATATCTAGCTTCCAGTAATGGTCGTACACAAGTCTAGTTCTGACGGAAGAGCGACCTCTGACCCGACACATGATGTATTGATGAACGTGGAAGCACAGAGGATAGAGCAAAACAAAACACTTCATGAATTAGAAGTCAAGAGAAATATCAGAGGACTTTGATATAAGAGAAGAGGAGTTTGTTGCCCAGTCCAATTAGTTTGAACCGTGAGAGGCGTCTACTCTCATCTAAGCTTACGCTACTCCTATATCCTGCCATTCATCAGGTCAGAGGTCACTCTTCCGCCAGAACTCGACCTGCATATGGCCGTTGCCAGAAGCCAGTGAATATAGTTTATTAAGTTTTAAATATGGATATTTTTCTTACAAAACCCCATCGATTCACTTCACAAGGCATTTATTAACTTCCTAGAGCTGTATGGATTACTGTTATGATGGATGGATGTGCTTTTTGGAACTTCAAAAACTCGGGCGCCATTCAAACCCATTATAAAGCTGGGAAGAGCCAGGATATTTTTTAATACAACTCTGATTGTGTTTGGCTGAAGGAAGAAAGTCATATACACCTATGAGAATGGCTTGAGGGTGAGTAAATTATGGGATAATTTTCATTTTTGGGTGAACTATCCATTTAAGTCCTTAAGTGGATCTATAAACACTGTTAGGTTCAACTAAATGAATATAATATAAACTATAATACATTTTTATTTGATTGCAATTAAGTGTCTAAAAACGGTACATTCAGTATATTTTTTCAAAGTATATTACTTTAAAAGTATATTAGGTGAGTCTGAATGCACTTTCAATGAATGGAAATGATCTGCTTGTGTTTGATGGAAGAAAGAAAGTCATAAAAGTTCAGAACTACTACACGAGGATGAATGGTGATAGAATCTTAATTTTTAGGTGAACTGTCTCTTTGAAATAGCACAGATGATGTGTTCCTCTCGCCTCCTTTTCTCTGTCCCATTGTGAGTATGATGTAAGGGTTTGGGTAATTATCTGACCAGTGAACACACATTTTGGATAAGATACTAAATCCGAGAGGGCTGCTCCCACATCCATTCTTGGTAATCTTCTCCTCCAAAAAAAGGGATTCGCCTGAGCCTGGTAATGGTAGATTGCTGGTCTAAAATAGTTCAATTTTTTTTATTTCCCACAGAGGCAAACAATTTTCTCTGTCTTCCTCCGCTCACTGCTGGATGTAATAAGATGCTGGCATAGCGTGTTGGCATGGGCTCCTCATTTCCTTATTTTAAAGTATGCGAACAATGGCATATCGAGTTATTCAGCGGCACTCTTATTATTAACAATGCAATGCAAACCACAAGAGTGAGAATGTAAAATTCAAGCACCCCGTCATTAAGTTCATTATGGATGTCAACATCATTTAAATTCAAGCAGGTATACTTACATCCACTGTCCTCGGTTCCTCTAAAACACTACAGGAGCGCGCTGGCCCTCCCCAGGGGACTGATGCCAGGCACAGCATGCATAAGTAATACCCTGTTTTCTGAATCTCCACACAGTACAATTACTCTTTCCAGGAGAGTTCTGTGTCATTAAAACTGAAATGTGTTTATTGGAAATACATTCAAATTCATCTTGCCTCCTGCCACTTAAACTGTCAGGTATAATTTTATGGGTACTGCAGAGTGAAAAGGTGAAAAAATACCAACATTCTTCATGGTTAAATAAAGATACAGGCACCTCAACAATGAATGTTTATTCATTAACACTTAAAAAAAATGATTGTTTTAGAGTTTTACGTTTGGAACCACCAAATTATTCAGTGAATTGTCATGAGTCTTAATGAGGCTTATGATAAATCATTCAAAACAGTCAGCGGTGACCCTGTTGTTAATTAATAACAGACTGGAACCTGCAGTGAACCCCTACATGTGTTTGTGTAAGCAAACTAATACATAATTTCATGTTTTTACAGTCATAATTTGAAGCTAACCACCCTACTTCCCCAACCCCCCAAAAAAAGGAATCAAAATTTTAATAAGCTCTAATATGATAATAACCTACAACTTAGGAGCACATGGGCTCCAGCATAGTCTGGTTCCCCATCTGTCTTTCTCACACATCCAGATAAACACACACACTCTCACACTCCTCTGTTCTATTTCCATATCAAACAGGGCTTGTTTTGCTCCAAAATTCCATGTTTACTTGCTTCCACTTGCAGGTGGTGTGTCAAGTCAGTCAGATGAAAATGAAAAGACGAGCAGTGTGTTTGTGTATTTGTGCACAGGTAGGGGCTTTATCTTAATATTCAGAAGTTTTACTGTGCAAAAACAACATCAGAGTTAACTTGGTTACAATTCAGGGAACATGGATTAATCAAGATGGGGAGATTTCCTGTGATTTCCAAACATATTTAAAGGCATAGTAAACTCAAAAATTATAATTTTGTCAACAATTTCTCACACTCAGGTTGTTCCAAATCTGTATGACTTTCTTCTTTTTCTGTGAAATACAATATATATATACACTACTGCTCAAAAGTTTGGGATCAGTAAGATTTGTAATATTTTTAAAAGAAGTTTTGTCTGCTCACCAAGATTGCATTTATTCAATTAAAAATACAGTAAAAACAGTAATATTGTGAAATATTATTACAATTTAAAATAACTATATATAATAATATAAAATGTAATAAATAATAAAATAATTATATAATAATATAAAATGTAATTTATTTCTGTGTTGGAAAAGCTGAATTTTCAGCATCGTTACTCCAGTCTTCAGTGTCACATGATCCTTCAGAAATCATTTTAATATGATGATTTGCTGCTCAAGAAACATTTATTATTATTATTATCAATGTTTAAAACAGTTGTATACTTTTTTTTCAGGATTCCTTGATGAATAGACAGTTTAAAAGAACAGCATTTATCTGAAATAAAAAGCTTTTGTATTTTGAATTTAAAGAAATTAATATTTTTTTTCAGCAAGGATGCATTAAATCGATCAAAAGTGACAGTAAAGACATTTAAAATGTAACAAAAGATTATATTTCAAATAAACACTGTTCTTTTCATCAAAGAATCCTGGAAAAAAATATTGTACACAAATATTTTGTACATCTGTACACAATAAATCATCATATTAGAATGATTTCTGAAGGATCATGTGACACTGAAGACTGGAGAAATGATGCTGAAAATTCAGCTTTGCCAACACAAGAATAAATTACATTTTCAAATATTTTCAAATAGAAAACAGTTATTTTAAATTGTAATAATATTTCACAATATTTCTGATTTTACTGTATTTTTAATTAAATAAATGCAGCCTTGGCGAGCAGATGAAACTTCTTTTAAAGACATTAAAAATCTTACCGATCCGATCAACTTTTGAACGGTAGTGTATATATTTTGGAAATGTCGGTTTCATGTATACTGGCATTAGGGTTCTGTAAGAACCCAGTAAAAATAGTAATATTGTAAAATATATGATTACATTTTCAAATAAGTTTTCTATCTGAACATATTTTAAAAAGTAATTTATTCCTGTGATATCAAAGCTGAATTTTCAGCATCATTACTCCAGTCTTCAGTGTCACATGATCCTTCGCAATTCATTCTAATATGCTGATTTCCTGCTTAAGAAACATATCTTATTATTATCAATGTTGAAAACAGTTGTGCCTTGCATCATTTGAACTCTTATCACAGTCTTAGTTCACAGTTTGCATGTTTCTGCTCGAGTGTTTTTGTTGACATCTGCAGGTCTGAAATTAAAAATATGCTCCTGTGAAATTATGAGTTGTCATCGCATTTCCACAGAAGTGTTGCTTTACCGTGTGACCTAAAAGGGGAAGAAGGGCCAAGATGCACTTAAGAAGATATTTCATTTGACAGGTAGAGTTAGCAATGAATAAATATTAGAAAACTGATGCATTTACAGTCCTGCGACATTCAGCCCAAAACATCTGGTGATGAAGCTCTGAGGTGTGTGGTCGTGGTCAAATTGCTGACTATATTTCTAGATAATAGTGGACTCTCTCCAAAGACCAGGCCTTACAACTTACCTTGGTAGTTTTGATTTTGTTCCCGGAACTGCAGGACCAGCCGGTGAGGTCAGGCAATACTTTACACTCTTCACCATTTAAGCATGGCTCCATTTGACACCACCACTTCAACCGCACTATTGACGCTGAAAGGGAATTAAAAGAAAACGCAGTGAAATGCAGGAACAACATCCAGTATCATTGAGAAATTGAGGATATTTTTAAAGATATACAGTACAGTTAAAAATTTTGAGGTCAGTATTTTTTGTTTTTGAAAGAAGTTTCTTACCCTCACCAAGGCTGCATTTATTTGATCAAAAATACAGCAAAAAAGAGCAGTATTGTGAAAAATTATTACTGAATTTTCAGCACCAATACTCCAGTCTTCAGTGTCACATGATCCTTCAGAAATCATTCTAATATTCTGATATGATGCTCAAGAAACATTTATTATAATTATCAATGTTGAAATCAGTTGTGCTGCTTCATATTTTTGTGGAAACCATGATACATTTTTTGATACAGGTTTCTTTGACGGAAAAAAGTTCAGAAGAACCGCATTTACTTGAAATGAATAAAGAAACACCACCTTCAACTCAACCTTCTAAAGACAGAAGCACATAACTATTTGTGGTCAGTGCCAACCCAACACTTTTTCACAACTTCTCCATTCAGCTAGGCTCTTCAACCACAACTCCATCTAGGACAGCCAGGAACCTTGGAGTTGACTATCTTCTATGACAATCTTCTTTCACACTAACACAATCAGAGTTATTTTAAAAATATCCTTGCTCTTCCAAGCTTTATAATGGTAGTGAATGGCTCTCCTGATTTTGAAGTCCAAAAAGGTGTATCCATCCATCATAAAAGTAATCCAATAAAGGCCTTCTGAAGCAAAGGGACGGGTTTTTGCAAGAAAAGTATCCATATTTAAAGGTGCCCTAGAATTAAAAATTGAATTTATATTGGCATAGTTAAATAACAAGAGTTCAGTACATGGAAATGACATACAGTGAGTCTCAAACACCGTTGTTTCCTCCTTCTTATATAAATCTCATTTGTTTAAAAGACCTCCAAAGAACAGGTGAATCTCAACATAACACCGACTGTTACGTAACAGTTGGGATCATTAATATGTATGACCCCAATATTTGCATATGCCAGCCCATGTTCAAGCATTAGACAAGGGCACAACGTCTGGATGTGCACACCTGAATCATCAGACTAGGTAAGCAAGCAAGAAAATAGGAAAAATGGCAGATGGAGCAATAATAACTGACATGATCCATGATATCATGATATTTTTAGTGATATTTGTAAATTGTCTTTCTAAATGTTTCGTTAGCATGTTGCTAATGTACTGTTAAATGAGGTTAAAGTTACCATTGTTTCTTACTGTATTCACGGAGACAAGACTGTCGTTATTTTCATTTTTTAAACACTTGCAGTCTGTATAATTCATAAACACATCTTCATTCTTTATAAATCTCTCCAACAGTGTGTAATGTTAGCTTTAGCCACGGAGAACTATCAAACTCATTCAGAATCAAATGTAAACATCCAAATAAATACCATACTTACACGATTAGACATGTTGCATGACGAACACTTTGTAAAGATCCATTTTGAGGGTTATATTAGCTGTGTGAACTTTGTTTATGCTGTTTAAGGCAAGCGCAAGCTCCGGGGGCGGGGAGCGTGAGAATTTAAAGGGGCCGCAGCCTGAATCGGCGCATATTTAATGATGCCCCAAAATAGGCAGTTAAAAAAATTAATTAAAAAAAAATATATGGGGTATTTTGAGCTGAAACTTCACAGACACATTCAGGGGACACCTTAGACTTATATTACATCTTTTAAAAAGACGTTCTACAGCACCTTTAAAACTTAATAAATTAAGATAACTAGCTTCCAGCAAATGGCCTACACAAATCGATTTACTCCAAAAGAGTCAAATTAGAAGTCTAAAACAAGAGACATATCGGAGGATTTCGATATAAGAGATGAGGAGCTTGAGTTTGTTGCACAGCCCTATTTATTTGAACCGCGAGAGGCGTATAAGCTTACAATACTCCTACATCCTGTATACATCGCGCCACAGGGTTACTCATTTGGCACAAGTTGATTTGCGTAGCGCGTCTGCCGGAATCTAGTTATTTTAATTTATAAAGTTTTAAATATGGATCAGAAGGCCTTTATTAACCCCCTGGAGCCATATGGATTTCTTTTATGATGGATGGATGCACTTCTTTGGACTTCAGGAGAGCAATTCAATACCATTATAAAGCTTGGAAGAGCAAAGAGATTTTTTTAATACAACTCCGATTGTGTTCATCCGAAAGAAGATAGTCATATACACCTAGGATGGCTTGAGGGTAAGTAAAATCATAGGATGATTTTAATTTTTGGGTAAACTATCCCTTTAACAAGCTGAAGAGAGCACACGTCACACCTCTCTTCGTACAATTGCACTGGTTGCAAATCGCTGCTCAAATTCTGCATTAAATTCAAGACACTGATGTTTGCCTACACAACCACTGGCTCTGCACCTAAACTCCCTACTTCAGACCTCTGTGCCTTGTGGTGCCATCCCAAAGAGGCACAAAATCACTTTCACAGACCTTTACCTTTACTGTTCCCTGCTGGTGGAATGACCTGTCTATCTCAATCTGAGCAGCTCAGTCTTTAGCCATTTTCAAGAAACTGCTAAAGAGGCATCTTTTTCGCCAACACTTGACCCATTAATACTAACACTTACTATTCTATCTATTTATTTATTTAAAAAAAAAAACTTGCTATGTGTACTGTGCTAGACTAACTGGGACTAGTCCCAGCACTTGTTGCCCTATTGGTTTGGTTGCTGTTCTCATTTGTCAGCAATTTAATGCAGAAAGAAGAAGAAAACAAATATTACTGAACCCAAACTTTTGAACAGTAGTATATGTACTGGATAATGCAGTCAGCTGGTCATTATCACAAAATAAACCATAGGGCGATCAAGACCCATGGTTTAATTTCATCCTGAAGGGGTTTATTTTGTGATAGTAACCAGCTGACTTCATTATCCTGCTTATTACATGGCTACTTACCAAGTAATTAAATATAACAAGGACATAAAGTACTGATTTGAGTTGAAATTATCTCTTTATGTGAGAAAGAGACTGTGAGACTGTGAGTGATAAATGTTGTTTGCCAGGGACAACGGTAAATGGTCAAAATGTTATCCACAACAGACAGAATCAAGTATTCCAGAGAGATCAGTGTAGTAAGAATGTACAAAATCATAAATAACTTAAATGGATTGAAAACAAACTGTGAAACATTGCATTCAAAAATGACCATGATATCACACCCACATAAGCTCACTGCCCACCTCTCAGATGCACATAAACCCACTCAAACCCACACAGAAAGTCAAACCTGCATGCTAGAACTACACAGAAAGATATGAACTATGGCTGATTAATGCTCCATGCTGACAAAACTGCCCTGCTGAGGGGAAAAAACGAAACAGCATATGTTGGGGTTTTGGACATGGTCACGGCATGGGTCAGTGATTATAAATGATCTTAACCTGCGAGACTTGAATTGGTCAACCAGCTTCATCAGAAAGACAATGCTGGTCTGAAAAGTCATGCTGGTCTTTTCAGCAGGATATTCAGGGAGAGATCCATACATAGTCAGCAGCTTCTTTTGAAGAATTAAAAGGGAAATATCCTGCGTAACACAATACACGTGCACCCGAGGCACCAGGATATAGTAATGCTATTGTAGATATGAGATTTTTCTTTCAAAACAATTTACTTGACATTTCATCTAAGAATGAATTATGATGATTCTGAATCAAATTCTGCATGATTCTGCATTATCATTTAGACTAGAGGAGTTTTTCTAGAGAACAAGCTCAAGTGGCCTATATGTGCAAAAAAAAGACGTTATATAGGGTATATAAAAAGCTATGACGGATGCAGTTACTCATGATTCATTCATTCTTAAACCAAAAGTGTACAATAATAGGAGGTTAATTTGATACAGACATACCATCTACACATGAAGGTTGGGTGTGGGTAGTCCCAGCAACTTGTCCAGGGAGACAGGAGCACTTGACCGTCTGAGACCTCTCCTCTATTTTATTCTTATTACAGCACCGATGAGCCGCCACCACTTCGCAGGTACCCGGCTTAACTTCTGACCGACCTTAAATTGACAGAAAGACAGTTAGAGACAGAAGGGCTTTATTTCACGCAGAATGTTTGTCATTTTGTGTGTACACGCATCTTAAAATATTTTGTTATTTCTAATGTCCTGGCGCCCTCACATGGACATACACAACACTACAATTACTCTGAGCTCTGATCCAGTGATATTTATTAAAAGCAGCACAGAAATAAATATTAAAACATAACATATACACATATATAAAGACAAGTTTCTGTAAATTCAAATGATAAACATAAATAAATCTGTATTAAAACTATATATATATATATATAAAAGACACTTAATTTAAAAAAAAAATATGTTAAATATAATATAATTATATATACGTTTATATGTATGCATATTATGTGTGTGTGTGTGTGTGTGTGTATATATATATATATATATATATATATATATATATATATATATATATATATATATATATATATATGTATTAGAGATGCACCAATACTAAACTTATACCGACAGCCGATTATTCACAGAGATATCTGCCGATGCCGATAACGATAGTTTGAATATATATACAGATATATATACAGGCAAACAAAAATGTATTCAGACGCCTTGAACATTTCATTCATTAATATATTTACTATAGTTTTAAAAAAATGGTAATAAAATATGACAAGATCTTACAGTTAAACTGTGTCAGATAAAAATAATCTTAATTATGTCAGATAACACTTAAGCAAAACATGGTCAAATCAAAGTGTCTGAATAATTTTGGGTTCCAAATTTTTATCAATTTTACTGGTAGTCCGCTGTATGAAGAATGTTTGGGTATAATACATCACAGTTTACTTTATTTTGCTATCCTCACTTACATAAATTAACTATTAGAGTAGTAAAAAGTGAAAATATAGTAAATATAAACTAAAACAAATTTAACTTGAGGCACTAAAATGATTAACTGGAAATAAATAAAAACTTAAACCAAACAAAAAGTAAAACTGAAATAAAAAAAAGACGAACAATGACAACTGTGTGTGTGTGTGTGTGTGTGTGTGTGTGAGAAATATTATATTATTTATAATATATATAATATTATTTGGCTTTCTATGGATGCAAATATATACTTTAAAGCTATACCAGCCACCTTATGACTTTTAGATTCATTGTGTTCATGAATGAATGAGTTATAACTGGGTGGCAAATGGTTCTTTAGCTGTTATTAGCAGTGGTCTGACTGCGCTCCCCGTGGGGCCATATAAGCATGTGTCCAGTGTTTGTAATGAGACCTAAGGGGAACGACAAAAGAGGGGGATGGGGGGTGGGGAGAAAGAGAGAGAAATGTTGCACTAGTTGGCTTAGCTTACCGGTTTGCCCTCGAGAGCTTTGGTTGCTGCTGGACACTGACTGTGAGCACAGGAGCCACACACACAAAAGCAGAAGAGCCCTTGGTTTCCGCCTTAATTTATTCCTGTAGACAAGCTTCATGCAGATTTCTGTTCTGCAGGACATCCTTGCATTTTTCTATGATCAAAAAAGTGTATTTTGTCGATCATTATTTCAATAAATATTTATTTCTGTACATGCATCATATGCCTATTTCTATATTTGTGTGTTTAATAAGACGTTTTATTAACCATTCATATTCATTGCTATGCTTTAAAAGTCAAACTGGTAGATCTTAAGAAAGAAAGAGGATAGCTGAATTTAGTACAACACTTCACTTGTTAACATCATCATCATCACTGTCATCATCCGCGGAGGTTAGTAAGAAACAAAGTGTGAGGGAAATAAATTACTGTTAGAGATCAGTGTCAGTATTACTGTCAAGTCCCTGGGTTAATCTGATCTTCCATCTCCGGATCTGCAACTCTGCCATGACTAGTGTCTTTAAACACAAGTGCTCATAGTACCTGACTATGGAAAATTGCTCCCTGGTGTTTTTCCAGGTCTCCCTGGGAATATAAGAACAAAAATGTAGTCAGGATAACATTCATAATATTTAAGATATTCACACATTTTCAAAGTACAGTAGCAACTTCACAATTAACTGCAAGTCTGTCTAGATCCACTTGCTTACCAGCTCATCATGACTAAATGCATGTGAATGTGAAATGAATATGTAAACAAAATAAGAAAGTACTCTCATATATTAGACCAAAACATGATGTTAGAATGAAGCAGAGATGGAAGAATAGACATGACTACTCTTTTCTTTCTGTTTTAAATTCAGTTTTGTTGGTTAAAAATTAATAAGCTTACGATCTATTTGTTGATGTAGCCTATAACGTTAGCTAAAGATAAAAAAAACACACAGGTTAAGCAAGAAAGACCATTATAAACTAATTCAAACCAATACTGAAAAACAATGTATAAAAATCCTTAACTGGTGTATTAATTTCGACACTTTCTGACGTATTAAGTACATCGATAAGTTTTTCCATCCTTGTAGTCTAGAGCGCGGACTGGCAAAACGCAGCCACGCGGCATTTACATTGCTTATAATTTTCATGGACATATTCAATGTTTGAGGATGATTTTGTAAACGAATGGAAAAATGAGTTGCCTTACCTGTATTTCCTCAGGAAAGCAATGTCCCTCCGATTCATGTACTCGTGCCGGTTTAGTTAAGTCCTCAGGAAGACGCTCCCTGCCATCAGTATCAAACTTAATCAAGAGACCATCTGTTCACATTCAGATCTTCTCTATTACTACTCTAAAGGCGATTACTCGTGTTAGTAACGCGGGAGACACGGATATGTAATAGCTCGCCTTGAGCTCATCTTGACAGTTTCAGTAACATATTTTATTATATACAGATATACATATTTTTTAATAATAGCATTTCCATATTAGAGTTTATTGAAAACAACACCAATACAAGTGTTTAAACTTTTAATAATAATAATAATAATAAAAAAAAATTGGTATTGAGAAATGTTTTAATATCAGGTGTTTTGTAATACCCGCGTTGATTTTGGTGTAAATAAATGTAAATGTAAAAAGCTGAACTTTGGAGTGCAGAATTGGGCCTTTTTTTCTAAATTTGACATTTTGTTAATTCAGCTTGCCTAAACAACTACAAACAAAAGACTTAAAGAAAAAAGAAAGACACTACTAATTGACTGAAAATGACAAGCTTTAATTGAATCAGCTTCAGGGTCAACATCAGCATCTGTCTTGTCTGTATCTTCATAATCACACCTACTGTCGTCCATCACCATTGTTGTGTATTGCATTTCAAGCATTGTACATTGTCCTTACGACACCCCGTACTTATGCTCTGTTTTATGGCACATGCGCAGTATGCCCTGAATGTCATCTGTATACCAGCGAACAGATAGTAAATTTGAGTTATACAAGGCTTGTGTCAGTATCGTTGTTTAATGCAGTACACGTTCATCTAATGGAGATGTAACAACCATTGGTGTCTTCCAGTGATTCTCACCAGACCTTGTATCTTGCAGTTACCTTCACCAGCCCCGATGCTGTGCAGGTGATCCTTATCACAGCCAATGTCTTTTGGTGACCCTCACCAACCCTAGTGTCTTGCGATGCTCGTCCCAATGTCTTGCAGTAACCCTTATCGGCCCCAATGTCTTCTGGTGACCCTCACCTGCCCTAGTGTCTTGCAGTTAACTTCACCAGCCCCAGTGTCTTGTGGTGAGGGTCACCGGCCCCGGTGCTGTGTGGTGATCCTTATCACAGCCAATGTCTTTTGGTGACCCTCACCAACCCTAGTGTCTTGCGATGCTCGTCCCAATGTCTTGCAGTAACCCTTATCGGCCCCAATGTCTTCCGGTGACCCTCGCCTGCCCTAGTGTCTTGCGGTTACCTTCACCGGCCAAGGTGTCTTGTGGTGAGGGTCACCAGCCCCAATGTCTTCCAGTGACCCTCACCGGATCCAGTGTCTTGCAATGCTGGTCCCAATGTTTTGCAGTAACCCTTATCAGCCCCAGTGTCTGCTGGTGACCCTCACTAGCCTCAGTGTCTTCCAGTGACCCTCACTTGCCCTAGTGTTTTGAGGTTACCTTCACCAGCCCCAGTGCTCTGTAGAGACCTCACCCTGAAAAGTGTTTCAGGGTGAGGGTCACCGGCCCAAGTGTCTTGTGGTGAGGGTCACCGGCCCCAGTGCTGTGCAGTGACTCTTTCTGGCCCCAATGTCTTCTGGTGACCCTCACTGGCCCCAGTGCTGTGTGGTGACCTTCACTGACCCCAGTGTCTTAAGGTGACCCACACCAGCCCTAGTGTCTTATGGTGAAGGTCACAAGCCCCAGTGTCTCGAGATGAGGCTCAGCGGCCCCAGTGTCTTGCAGTGACCCTCACTGGCCTCATTGTCTTCACAGTGTCTTGCAGTCAGGATCATGGACCCAATTATCTTCTATTAACTAATGTCTAGGTCTCCATTCATGCAGAGACCTCTCCATTCTCTATTTTGTTACTATGTGGTGAAGGAATGAAAAAGAAAGAAAACAAATCATGATTATTCACATGCATTACCTGTATAACTAAATCTAACTATATCTATATCTTAACTTAATTGCATCTAATCTTAGTAAAACTTCATTTCTAAACTTCATATGGACACATGAACAGGACAACAACCAGATCAGTCTCTTTCTCATTCTGACAATTTTTTACCTGCCAAAGCATGGGCAAAGCTTTCTTCCAAAACTTCTTAATCTTTTTCTCAATCGCCCAAGTCGTCCAATTTTAGGTGACTCTGATCTGGAAAATACATATACAGAACAAGCATTAGGATGGACTGACCAGCACGCTATACAATAAATGATTTATAATAAACCCATAATAACTAGCATCCTACTGTATGTGTGCATACACTTGATCAACAACTGTTTGCCAGCAACACAGATCTGCATGTGTGTGTGAGTTTGTGTTCAGCATATGTACCTGATTTCTGTGAGTGGCAGCTGTTGGACACACTCTTCATCAGTGCAGTGACAGTCCCCTGCCTCCTTAAACACACAAACACATTTCTAAGCATTTTCAATCCCTCTCATACATATACAAAACTAAAGAATTACATATTATCATTTTCACTCTTACACACTAGCAGTGACTAATAGTAACAGCTTAACAATGTTCTGATCAAATTCATAAACCCAGCCACACACAGATGCCACCATAATTCTAAACAAACTTATAACACAGTATAAGCTCACTGCTGTGTTGCTGGTGGACACATGAGGGTACATGTTTGGCAGCAAATGTTTCAGGTTGTTCAGCAGGTGCTCTGTCAAAGCATTACACAGCCCCTGTTCCTCAACCATGGTGGGGCTGAGAGGTACGCTGTTCACACAAATAACAAATGTGTCACATTACTATATACACCAGACACCCGTCTTCTTTTTATGATTCACAGCTCCATCAGACTGGTCTCTGTGTCTCATAAAATCCTGAAAACGTATGTGTGTAATTCTAGAAACCTCAGTCCTTGAGTTGCGTTGTAATGTGCTTTGAAGTACAGACTATATCAACTGAATACAGACATTTTAATACACTTACTGAAAGATGGTGGGTCCAAAAACTATTGACAAGTTCTTGGATGTCATAAGATTTAGATCACTCTCGGCAGCCACACGGGACAGGAAGAACAACAGGTAGCAGAGGACGTTAAAATGTTCCTCAGGAAGACTGTTCAGGATTGTCCTCAAAGCCTGATTCATTTCTTCCTCTTTTGAATCTGCAAGATACATTGAAGAAATTGATAAATCAGTTTTGTTGTGAAGAAAGTACCCAAAATGCTCACCCCAGCTTCACTTACCCCTGAACACATTCAGCAGTTGTGTCCTGTGTGGCTCTGGAATAAGTCCACCAGGTAATTCCCTGAGGAAAAGTTTCAGTAATGAGGCAAGAGTAGGAATATCCTCACTGTCAAACACCGGAACGCCTCCTTGATCAAAACTTTTCCTCAGTTCATGGCAGCGTTTCACTTTCCCGCCAACCCTGAACAGGCCACTCTCTCTGAGACCTAAACACAAACACACATTTTACAAATACACACAATCTCAGCATACAAGTGACAAACACTGAGAAACACTGTCAAATACACTCACACAGCACTCACCATGCTTCTCCACAAACTCCACTATGTGCACGAGCGCTAGAGGAAGACCCTGCCTCATCTGTCCACTCCTCCTCAGGCCGATCAGGGGGACACCAAACACAGCTCTCTGTGTTTCCAGCTGCACAAGGCAAAAGTTCAGGGGAAACAAACAAATCAGAAAGGTTTACTGGGAAATACTGAAGAAAATAAGTTCAAATGAAGCTGTCTAACAAGTGCGCATTTTAGTAACAAAGTGTATAGTCAGGAAATATTACATTTATTTTAACGTTTCTCCATGTACATTAACACAAATTTACAGGATATCGTTTGATAATTTCAATACTTGATAATGAAAACAAGACTGAAAAAAGCACGAGCACATGAGCGCCGCGTTTTTAAGACGCCATGTCAAGTTAAAAAAAATACAACTTTTACACGCAGCGCCAGTGGACCAATCAGAAGAACTCGGAGGCGGGGGAAGCGTTGCGAGCTTTTGTTTACAGTTGGCATGGCAACTGATTTATTTTCATTTTATTTTTATTTTATTCAACTTTCAGAAAAACATACAATGACATTTAACAAACAATTAAGCAAATAAAAAATTGGGGATACACATAACAGATCTTACAAGTTACGGAGCATTAAATTCTATGGCAACCGATTTATTTGACGGTACGTTAACATGGCGGAGGAGGCCATAGCCATTATTCTCTTATTTTCAATGTCAAAAATTACACAGAACGTGTCTTTGCGTCTAAAAACACTCCCTGTAATCACGCAAAGACGCCCTTACTCTGCTGTGTTGTGTATATTGCATACTTACACACACTGATAAAACTCCCAACACTCCCATTTCAATGAAAGGATCGGCGTTTTTTTCAGTCGCCGAGCTGTTAACCAATCCGAGGAGAGTCCGAAGCCGAGAGTCGAAACGAGAAAAGGGTCAAAAACGGGAATCCAAAGAAGTCAAAAATCGAGCGTCAAAAACAGAAGGGAGTCAAAAACCGAGAATCAAAATGTGTCGCGAATCCAAAGCCGATAGTCAAAGTCCGAAAGAGAGTCAAAAACCGAAAATCAATAATCAGAGAAATTCAATAACTGTAGAAACTCGCCAACCGCACCAAAAACACCAACCGCATCAATCGCCAAATCACCCAACAGAGAATTCTAGTTCAGTTTGTTCATATATACCTGCTGCATCATCGCGTCATAATAGCGCTTCACTGAGAACAGAATCCGCTGAAGTCTGGCTGTGTGAGATTCCCATCAACAAACCATTATGTGCAGACATTAACAATTAAGAGTCAGAAATATAAACAAGTAACCTTAAAGCATATTTTACAACATTTAAACGCAAACAAATAGGGTTTTTTTCAATAGTGAAATAGCTACAAATACTACCCATCATTTCCTTATATTTAACTGAAAAATAAAATTGCAAAAATGTCAAACAACTTCAGAAAAGGCTTTTATTATAAGACAAATTCATTCACAAACAAATGCTAAAATACTATGTAGCCTACATACATTAACTTAAAACACATATTACAAGACTGAACAGTAAACCACCAAAAACAGAGAAATATGAACACTTTACAGTAAGGATCCATTTGTTAACATTAGTAACTAGTTAACAAAAACAATTAAAAAATGACTTCTAAAGCATTTATTAATCTTAAAGTTGTCTGTTAATGTTATTATTTAATGTACCTGCTAAGATGAACTAACAATAAACAGTTGCACTTAATAAATACTGTAACAAAGCTATTGCTCATTGTTAGTTATTGATCACCTGACATGAACTAATGGGACTAAATGTTAAACAAAAACTCCCACTGATACAGATGTACCAGAGCCCTGTACCACAAGTTAAAGAAACTCATTACAGGACTGGTTTGATCACTGATAATAATTATGAAAAACATCAAGAATTTAAATACACAGCTCAAGAGATCATGATGAACGATATGATCATTATAAAAACAAAACTGGAGTAAGATACAGGGTGACTGTCGTCATTATTCTCAGCTGATTGGTGATCTGTGATTGAAAACATAACTTACCCTGCCTGGGGTAGTTTAGTCATACAGTGTTTGTTACTAATCCAGTGAACACAAACTTGTGGTACTGAACCTTACCTGGCTAAACTTGCTCTGTGGTACAGGTCTCATCATCCAATGACAACCTTCCTCATGAATGATATAGTGAAAACAAAACATGACTGAAGCACAAAGCAAACAGACTCTAAACAAGAAGGGAGTTATTTATATAAAGATAGGGAAAATTTACAATCGGTATAATTTGCGAAGAAACGGTTACAGGTGAGTTTGAGGAACCTCTGCCATTCATTTAATTTTGTACATGGTTAATGCTGCATGTTTATGATGTGAACTTGAGCTTGAAGAGGACAGTCTGAGGTGTGGTGACATCAGCGACAACTAACTTCTGTCCATCAGCCAATCCCAGCTCTTCATCAAACACACATACAAGCAAACCATTAACAAGAATGTTGCATAAAACAGATAATGTTGGCAACCTTCTGACCGTTCGGTAGTTTAATTTCAGTTCTGCTTTTATATGTTTCTCATGGGTGGAAAAGATCTCACCTTTCAATGTTTTGCAAAGATTGGGTCTTGTTCTTTCTTCAGTTGAGGTAATGGTCTGAAGGACACAAATAAAACCTTAATATCTAAGCAGTACGGAAATATAACGAATATGGCATAATTTTAGCATACTTATACTGTCTTGCCTGTTTTATTTTTCTCTTCAAGTGTTGCAGTGATAGCTGGGGACTTCATTTGTCTAATAAAAAATAAATAAGAACTGATAAACCATCTTTCCATTGCATATTTAATGCAATCACCAAAGCTTATTGTGACAGTCTTGAGGCCACAGCATACAGATTTACGAATACAAACTTCAAATGTCAAAACAATGACAAAGATGGAGTCAAAATTTGTAGATGATTCACCTTGTAGCAATTTTAAAAACTTCTGTGGTGCAAGCAGCTGAAAATGGGGGGTGGGATTCCTGACATGTCAGGTAAAATCCATACCAGCAATGACTGCATTTGTGGATGCAACAGCAGGGATGATGAGTTTAACCACACCTGAAAGAAAAGCATTAACATCTTAATAATAGTCTATAAGAAAGTGCACATGAGGTTTCTCTGATACATCAGTCCAGCTTGTGTGGCTTTACCTTGAGTGAGTCTGTAGGGGAAACCAGTGATATTAATCTCATCTGCTCTCTCTAAAGACTCCTACAACACATGCTTCAGGTTATCACCGTCCCGAGCAACAGCATCTGCAGACACATTAACACTCTTCCTATCACTTCAACATAGAGCCATTCAATGCATCGTCAAACATTTCAGGGTCATACAACTGTCCTGATCTCATAATTATGAATAAATCCTCATTGATAGAATAACATTCTTGAAAAGAAACCTCCCTATTTCTTAGGAAAATATACAGTATATATATATCAGAGGCGTTTCCTCTGAGGAGGCAAGGGAGGCAGTGCCTCCTAAAAAAAATAGGATGAGAAAATAATCCATATTACAAAAATAAAACAACAAAAATATTACAAAATGTGACATTAAAAAGTGTATAAATCACTCGTTTTTCTAAAGTAACACTGTCCAACAGCGGCACACGCAGGTAAAATTACAGCGGGACGTCTCTTGTGCCTTCCCTCTTCCCATTGTCTTTTAACAAACCCCCTAAAGCGTGGAGTGGGTTTAGTGGAGGGGGGGACTGAGAATGAATGGGAGTAATTGAGAATGAAGTCACGTGAGAGGAGGCAATACCTCCATTGCACTATGATTGGTTATAATTGCCAATGATTGGCTCTTGTTTTCATGCGTGTTCCACGTTCGCGAATCAGACAACAAAATGAAGCCGTTAAAGGGATAGTTTACCCAAAAATGAAAATTTGATGTTTATCTGCTCACCCCCAGGGCATCCAAGATGTAGGTGATTTTATTTCTTCAGTAGAACACAAATGATGATTTTTAACTGTAACCGTTCCTGTCTGTCAGTTGTATAATGCATGTCAATGGGAACTCCATCTATAAGAGAAACAATGGCAAGTGTCAAGTTTCAAGTAAAAATTCTTCCCAATAACATATTATTTTAATTCATAAAAAAACTACATATTGTGTAATGCGCAACTAGCAGCCGTGAATTATCCGCCGTTAATACCACGGACCATGATTACTTTCTAACACTGACAAATTAAAGCTGTTATTGATAACCTGGTCTCATGACGAAAACGAGTCGCGAAATACGTACCAGTGAGTACATATCACTGCAGTTTCGATGCGAAATGTCCACTGAGCGGCGCTAAAAGCGTGTTCCTTTTTTTTTTTTTGCCGGAGCAGATAATAGGATGAATGTGGTACGTTTTTATGACGTTGCTTTTTAGACGAATTGCCGCGGTTCTTGATTTGACATTTGCGCTCCGTTTCATTTTAAAATAATGTCCCACAGATGCTACGCCTAAACCTACCCGATGGCGTTAACAAAAGCAAACATGACGTAAGAAGCGTCCACGATCGTATACCGTTTTTCAGCTCGTTTAGATCTCTTTTTTTTTTTTTTTTTGCCCCAGTCAGTTGCCTTTCACAGGATTCGTACCCAGGCAGGGGGGGAATCGACTACTCGTCGTAAGTCCAACTCTGTATCGGCTGAGCTACAGAGCAAGCTTGGTTGCGGCCAAAAAAGCGAAACACATAGAGCCGGAAAATCCAAAGTACGTTCGTTTACAAATCGGGCACTCTGGTAAGAAGCGTTTTGAAGTCGTGACATGATATTGCGCGAGGAGACGTCAAAACGAGTCTTTATGAATCCATAATCCGACCCCGACCGTCATCGAAACCGTGTGTGAAAACCAAGCGGCAACCTCCCCCTTTCTCTCGTGAAGCCAATACAGAAGTAACTTAAACTGCGATTCATCGACTGGCCGCTAGGGACAGGCTCCAAAAGAGAGCATAACCTCATAGAGTCCCATGTTAAATTGGCCAAGTTTATAGCAGAAAAAAACATGTTTACAAGTTGGTTCAAATTGTGGTTTTGGTCTATACTGCTATTTTTGCCCTTCATGACAACTCTGAGGGGGGTGAATTTTTTTTAAAACTTATCCGTTTAAATTATATTAAGCCTTAAAGTTCTGCATAATTAAGGGCGTGGTCACTTGAGTGACAGGTAGATTGCGCTGCTGTCTGTGAGCCGTCATGTTACCTCAGCTGCCGCTGAATTTGGCATCTCAGCCGTATTTGTGCTCGATTATTTTATACAATTATAAAATATGGCTTGCTGCATAATATTCGAGACTGATGTGTGTCTGTGTAGATGTGCATGCATGGGGAAGAGACACAGAACACACGTTGTTGGATCGTGGCATTGGCTGAAAGTTTTGATTGTGAGATTTACTACAGTGACAATGGCGGGAGGATATCAAAATCCGACAGCACTGCTTGGATATTATAACTAAAACTGCTGCACTATTTTGAAAAAAAATATACTTTGGACACAGGCTCATTTGTTTGTTAGATACGATCGTATACAGTTTTACAACATAAACGCTGCTCAGATTGCATCCTTTCTTGAAGAACGATGACAGAGAGCAGATCATTCAGAAGAAATGTGACATGTTTTTTTGTTTTGCAATGGACACTCATATTTTACCCAAGTGCCACGGATTGGATTCATCTCGCGATCTCTATTTCATTATAAAGGTATGAAGTCCCATTTGATTTTCCATGTTGTTATTTGCACAACCAACACTACTGGTGTTGGAGGATCTATATCTTAAAAAACACCGTAGATTGACAGTAAACCTTTAGAACGTTCTGATGATAAAACTTGTCTTCATTCATATTTTAGATCGTATCTAAGATAGATAGATAGCTCCTTTGCTGCTAACATGGTCACGTCGAGCTAGGCGGGCGTGGTTTCAGCAACCAGTCATATCAGCTCAAACCACCTCCCCGCCTCTTTGCCCATTTTCAGTTATCCGGGAGTGACGTGCGGTGACGCGCAGCTAAGATGGCCGCGGCCTCATTTTCGCTTCAAAACTGCTGTTCAGAACTCTATGGGTGACGTCACGGACGCTACGTCCATATTTTTTTACAGTCTATGGTGAAAACGAGCCAAAGCACTCATTGACGTTTTACCGGCCTCTAGCGTTCGTTTCTGTCGGGTACGTCACGGGTACGTCTCTCCCTGGTGCAATATTTGACTGGAAGGGTAAAAATGACAGCTATTTTTGTCAGCTACGACTTGTTAGATCTAGAATTCACTTTAAATCAGAAACGGAGATAAAGTAGTGTAGTATGATTACATTTATTGTTTAAAGGGCCCGTTTTTCGTGGTTTTTTGAAGCTTTGATTGTGTTTATAGTGTGCAATATAACATGTGTTCATGTTTCGCGTGTAAAAAAACAGTATTTTTCACATAATTTACTTATCTGTATACCGCTGTTTCCACTGTCATAAAAACGGGCTGATGACTTCCTTGTTCTATGAAGTCCCTCCTTCAGAAATACGTAACGAGTTCTGATTGTGCCAGCGGTTCCTGTGTTGTGATTCGACAGCAGCTTAGCGAACCTTGCCCGAAAAGGTCACGCCTCTTACCATAACGTGGAGATGCACGCGCTCAGTGTTATTGTAAACATGTCTTTAATTTTACCCTATCAATTTGAGTCGGAATCAGACCCGGTGATTGGACTGCGGGATGAAAATAACAGCGTTTCGACGACATGGCGACAAACACACTCTACAAACGCAACTCTTGTGTATTCCTGTGGGCGGAGGTTAGTCAAAAAACGTTTTAGTGACGTCATTAAAGAAGGAAGTAGAGGGATGTAGTCCAAACTGGCCGTTCGATGTAGGCGACTTCTGTTAAATAAAATATCTCGCTTGGCATTGAACTTTGAGCTTTAAAATGTTACAGATTTTATTTATACTCTAACAACAACATTACACACTAACTAAAGTTTGAAACATGGGATCACGAAGAACGGGACCTTTAAATTTTTTTTTTTATTAGACAGAGAGAGAGCAAGAGAGAGAGAGATGTGTGTGTGTGAGTTACCTGCATCTGTGCAGTGTGCTGTGAGTTTGATTACTTCAAAAACAGTGACATTACAACCTTGTTGCTAAGTAATGTAGCAATTCAGAAGTGAAGGTAATTTATTAATAAAAGTCACGAGGCAGTGTTGACAACACGTTTCTGTGCTCCTGAATATTTCGGTGTGCGCACATTACGTCTATAAATTGAAGCATCAAAATCTTTAATTTTTTTAAATTGTCTGAAATCAAATATCAAATAAATCAAATAAATATTTTGTTTCATTTGCAGAGAAATTAAAGCACTTTGTGTTATAGGATACGGTATAACATTACATCCAAGAATACGCTGGTTTATAATCACAGCTGCCACATCTGCTTTAGGTCGTCCAACGTCTTTGGACATTTAAAAATTAAGCATAATTAAAATAAAATAATGTGGCTACCAACAAACTCAGATATCTGTTTCAAAATGCACAGTCGTACCTAAAGAGAAACGGTCTATTGAGGTTGGAGACATCATTGATGTCTATATCCACAACATGGCCAAGATTTTGCATGTTTTTAACAGAAACTGGAGTGTCTTATAAAACGAGGGGAAAAAAACACCCAAATATTACAAACTACTACTAAAAAATAAAGAATATAAAGTATTTAAAAAATAAGCAGAACTGTTTTTCTCACCTCCTCACTAGGCTCAAATTCTGGGTGTGTGAAAGGGCCAGATTTCTCCAGAAGCTTCTGACTCCAGCAGCCATCCCAGTCACCAATGCTGCAACCTCCAACTGTCATACTAGAAAAACAAAAAACATTTTAAGTACATGTGGTGAATATATTGCAAAACAAAACTGTTACCTACACAAAATAATCTAAATTGAGGAGGGAGTATATGAAGGACAAACTATGGCTGATTTCTGAATTGCATGATTGATGAAAGTTACCTGAAAAACTATGAAACTTATTTTTGGCACTGAAATAGTGAATTCACAAAAAATTAACCCACATTATTATAATTGTGATGTGGAATTGCCAATACAATATTCTTCCAATTCAAGGCTGCATGAAACTGAAGTTGCAATAGTCTTTTCTTCTGAGTGAAACAGCTTCTTGAATAATTATAGGACAGGATTTGATAATGTCCATGACATCCTAAATGACATGCTCAGGTGTCATTTAGGTTGTCATGAGTTTTGTCTGAACACAGACAGTGTTGCACTTAATGAAAACCAACGGACTTAATTATATTGCACGCCATACAATAATGTACAATTCATTACTTTGACTGTTTTATCAAACCTAGCAGCATAACACTCCCAAATTATCTTCACTACTAATGTCTTGCCTTTCACAAAATAAAATCCACTTAGTCATTAGATACTAGTTACTTTCTTCGCTTTGTTTATTAGTCAGTTACAGGATGAATTTCGACAGTGCTGAGAAATCCTCAAACCTGCAGCCAGCTAACTTCTCAGTCAGCGCCGCTATTCTCCTTCTTTTCTTCTGCCTAAAAAGAGGGAATACGAGAATGTTCAAACAAGCTTGCATACGACCAAATATCCGTGTAATAATGTCGTAATAAACCCATCTGTGCTCAGCAGCACTTACGGCTCTTCTTCTTCCGCCATACTTTCTGCGTTTCTACCCAGCCTGCTTTGCGGCGGTGCATTTGTCAGAGTTAAAATGCTCACCTTTTTAACTATCGCCACTTGGAGACCCGTAACACACTTTAAGCGCCGTTTAACTTGACAGATTTATTTTTCCCCTTTGCGAATGTGCTGGAGGGAGGCTGAAAAATAGTGGTTCATACTGACATTAATGTACTACTGGCCATCTGAAGAAGACAACAGGTAAAAGTAAGAATATAAACCATACATCACAACTGAATACTGCCAGTGTCAGCCTTATCAACTGCCACTTTTAAGACCTATTTAAAAACTTATTTTTATTCTTTAGTTTTTGAGTGTCCTTGCTGTAGGCTAAAGCACTTTGGGTCAACTTCTGTTGTTTGTAAAGGTGCTACATAAATAAATACATTTGCTTGTTGGCTTGCTCACATATTTTTTGTACATATAGAATATATATGAGATTTGACCGCACACTCACTTGCAAAAAGTTTTTATAAAACTTTTTAAAACTTTTTGCAAGTGAGTGCGAGTCAAATTTCATGTATATTTATCTCTCTTGACCTGCACCTCAGACAGAGTGCGTTTGTTTATGTCTTTTTTGATTATTTGTACATATAGAATATACATGAGATTTGACTGCACACTCACTTGCAAAAAGTTATAAAACTTAATAAAACTTTTTTTTAAAAACTTTTTGCAAATGAGTGTGCAGTCAGATCTCATGTATATATTTAGATTTATCTCTCTTGACCTGCACCTCAAACGAAGTGCGTTTGTTGTCTTTTTTAATTATTTGTACATATAGACCATGAAGATCACAATCACTTTTTTACTGTGCCTTTATTATTTTACATTTTATTTTATTCATATATCTAGATTTTCCCAGATTTTCAATCTTAAAAATCTAAACATCCATCATAAAATTATTAATAAGGCTACTTTTAACCATTAAAACTGTATGACCATATGACAAATTTGTACAATGTGTGCAAAATAATTGCTAAATAGACATTTTGTTTTAATCTTTCAGGTGTGCCATTGTTGATACCAACACACTGAAATACAGTACAGTACGTGATCCGAGTCATCTGCAGAGCACATTTTATTCTCAGAATTTCTGATATTTCAGTATTTTTTATTTTTGTTTAAGCAAGCCATCAAAAAAGACCACAAGAAAAAAAATGTACTCCTAAGGAAAATGTTATATCCAGATAATAATCTTATGATTATTGTATTGTGTGAGTTAGATGAAAGATTGTTTGATTTTAATTTGAAGTTTAATTGTCTGACGGTAGATTAATCTTTAAAGGCTGCAATCCCAAAAACATGAACTCAAAATAACACAATAAGACACTATCTTAGATATGCTTCTGTTTATCTGAGAAAATATGATAATGCTTATTTTAGACAGTCTTCCTTTTTATATACTCTTTTTCAAATCAACATAATTATTCCACACAGAATATCAAAGCTAACTGATAACCACTCTCAGAAAAAAGGTACAAAAAAGCTGTCACTGGGGCAGTAACCTTTCAAAAAGTTCATTATTATACCTTATTTAGACCATAGTACTTAAGGGTACATATATTAATACCTACAATGTAGCCTACATATTAGTTCCTACCTTTTGAAAGGGTGCCACCCTAGTTTTTCCATTTTTTTTTTTTAATTTTGGCAAGCAATCAACTCAAAGACATTCATATGTTTAGAAATTATAGCAAATTCACTGAAACTTAAAATAAATTCAACATCCTTAAGAACTTTATTATATTTTATTTATATTCATATAGTACACAATTTATCTTTAAAAAAAGATTTTTCATTTTAATTCTCTGCTAAATGTCCATGTAACTCAATGCTTAAAGGGATAGTTCACCCAAACATAAAAATTCTGTCATCATTTACTCACCCTCAAGTAGTTCCAAACCTGTATGAATTTCTTTGTTCTGCTGAACACAAAGAAAGATATTTGGAACAATGTCAGTAGCCAAACAGGTCTCGCCCCCCATTTCCTTTCATAGTATTTATTTCCCACTATGGTAGTAAATGGGGGGCGAGATCTGTTTGTTTACTGACATTCTTCCAAATATCTTCCTTTGTGTTCAGCAGAATAAAGAAATTCATACAGGTTTGGAACTACTTGAGGGTGAGTAAATGATGACAAAATTTTTATGTTTAGGTGAACTATCCCTTTAACACCGTTAACATTTTCAGCAATAATAACTGGTTCAATTTATGAATCTACTGATGAGGACAAGCAGTTTCACAGTGTGTTGGTTAAGACTGGCCATGGCCTATAAAGCGCTTTCTATCAGAGTATGCTTTTTGAACCCTGACCCCTCTTAAAAGCACTTATTGCGCTTAATCAGCACTGTCCTAATAAACATGAAAACCTGGAAGAAAAAACAGATTATGCCTTGTTAACATCACCGTTTGTGTGTTTTAGGTAGGCCTAACACTGAATAATGAGAAGAAAGCCAGTGCTTTTGAAATAAAACAGCATTACACACCTGTTGCCTCCAACATTTGCGCCATCAGCCATCTCTGTTTAACCTCTTTAATCAGAGTAAATATGTCTTTATTTACTCAGACGATGTTGGAAACAGCCCTAAATCTTTAGTATGTTTATTACATTGATTAAATGAGTCTAGCTTCGTTATCTCATGGTAATAACTGACTAAACTGGATTTGGAAATAGTTCAAATAAAATAATCTAATCAACTGATTAACCGTCTTTCTGTGTGAAAGAGTGGGTAGTAAAGGACTGTTGCTGCGTGTGGTCATCCAATCCTGGTTTGCGGGCATCTTGCGTTCTTCAGACTCCCATCCCACTTTTACTCATAAAAGATTCCTGGCTGGCAGGCCAGGCAGTGGCTAATTAGTTAGCTACTATTCGACAGCAGGCTTAACCAGGTCAATCCGGCCTGTGGATCAACTTCAACATTTCTCCATTTTCTACTCTCACAGACCAACGCGGCGCGAGAGCAGATGCTCTAGATCGCACACATTTGCGCGTCTTTAGTGCAGTTTGCATTGCATCTAGGTAGTTTCGCACACTGCAAGCCAGCACCTGGGTTTACAAATAAAACTGTAGTTTGGAAAAGCAAAAGTCTCTCAATCTGTCTGCAGAATGGCGAGACCTTCAAGGTAAGTGCGTTTTGTTTCTCTGTAGCTTTACAGTAATCACAGGTTCGCACATGATGTGATCTGTATGTGGGTCTCTCCATGTTTGCTAAATGCTAACTGGCTAACCAGCATTTTCTGCGCGTGTTTACATAGCTTCCCAAAACAGCACAAATCAAGCGTAAACACGTAGATTTTGATCTCTTTATACGTTTACGGATATTTTTTTCATTTAAAACATGGCAATATCGGTCTCTACATCCCCAGACGTACCTATGCTAACCGCAAGCGGCCAGCTTCAAATAAAAAAGCGGGATAGTAGTTCTCGCTGGTGGGTAATTAATGTTGTTCAAAACCAGCCAGCTAGGCACTATCACAAAACAAGGTGGAAATCGCTTTTTGGTTATTTCGTAATTTTAACGAAAATGTGGTACGCTGATAGCACACTGCGGTGGAAGTTTCCCGTATTTTCCACAGTTAGCCCCGTGAGCATTAGTGTTAGTTTAGCGGCGGCGTGTGTTTGAGCAGCAGCGCAGCGTGAAACTCCTCCAGCGCAATGCGCGCCATTATTTCACACACACGACTTGAGCCATTTCTCCTGCAAACTTGTGTTTGTAATTAATGCACCTTGGATTTGACTTTGGTTTCAGTCATTTAAGCCCCATAAGTGGGCAATAAACATATTTTTATGGTAAATATATATTTAAATGTGCCTTTGTTGTTTTTCGTAGCGCTGATATGAACCCATAAGCTCAAGCCAAGTGACGTTAACAGTTGCAACATGTTGTTTATCATTTGTCAAACAGTAAACCGGATTATTAATATGCAAACTCTCTCGGAGCAGGGTTTCGTCGGGATAATTTATGGACTGAGCAGGTCCTGAATATTGTCTGACCTGCAGGGCCTGTAGTTCAATGCCCCTATCTGAACACAGTCCCTCCCCACACTGCTGCTGTTGGCATGGCAATTAACCTACTCCAACATGGCACCCCTGTCTCCTCTGCCCCTTCACCACTGCTTTAAATAAGAGGAGTGACAGCACTGTTGCCATATGGAGAATGAATACAAAAATCTGCAACCATTTAGAATATGATTTTATTTATTTTTAGATTCATATGATTTAGTTTTTGTTAGCCTGAAGAGAAGTTCTGCTGCATTCAGGTCAGTTTATTATTATTTATATATAGTTTCCAACAGGTGGGGTGGTGCTGCCAGTTTTCATTTGAGCTAAGACTAATTAAAAATATATATATGCATTAAACAAAAAATGCAAAACTAAGTGAACTTCAACCAAAAGCAAAAGTTCTGATAGATGTTCTTTTGTTCCTCCCACATTAAAAAGTAAACAATCTACATCATTGATTATTTTATGGTTATTGATGTTGCAATGTAAGTTCATTAATATGGTGTATTATATTTCTTCCCTATTGTGATACATATCCGAGTGAAATGGCTGCTTGAACATGAAAAAAGTAGGATGGGACTTGATTTTTGTCTGTCTGAAATTGATTTGATGGTTTGCTATTGCTGTGATGTCATGTGAGTGACATGTTTGTCCCGCCCTCAAGCCAGTAAACACATCATCAGAGAACAGAAGAGATGTCCTTGCGAGAGGGAGCAGAAGTTATTTCGATTAAAGATTATGAGGGCACATGAATAAAAAAAAACATTTTTAATTTATAAATAGTTAAATATTATATACAAATAAGAATGCTCAATTTTGATTTCATGGTGACTAATAATAAATGATTTATAAGCAAATTGCATTCATGTTTGTTCTCTTGTGGGTCATTTATTTTTGCTTTCATGTTCTTTGTGCGCAGGAATAAAAGGGTTGTCGACTATGCACAATTCCAAGAGTCTGATGACGCAGGTAAGTTCCTCTAATGCAAATATCCTGTTGCACACTTCACCATTGTGTCTCATTTAACAGGGTTAAATGTGTTTTCTTCCAGGCTTAGAAAAGTCATGGAAATTATTACAAAGTTTAAAAAAAAACATAATAATTGAAAAAGATCTCTAATGTTAAATAATGTCACCGTGCTGCATTAATACTTTAGAAGATGTAGCAGTGTTGTATGTGCTGTGAAGTCATGCTCTTTTATAACCTGAATGACTTTATACAGATGAGGAATTTGGAAAAGAATCGGAACGACCTGAGAAAACTTCTGTTAAACGCAGGTCAGTCTCTTTGATTAGTTATAATATTTTAAAGTAGTAAATATGTTGTATCTAAGATAGTAATGAAAGCAAAAATAATAAATTGCAGTTGTAAAAGTGTGATATTTCAGTTTAAGCACCACTGTCAAGTTTGCATGCATTTATTTTAGCTTCCTCCATTTGGAACATTATTTATGAGCTGCATGCATATTCATTACACTATTAGTTATGTTTGAATTCATAGGGGCTATATTTTGTCTGAATTATCTTGTATATCACTTAAAATAAATGTTTTATCTCTTCCTATGAAGTGATGATTCTCGAGTCAAGGACCACAAGAGTAAGTCAAAGTTTATTTTAACGTATTTTTTTTACTATATATTTTTTATTTAGTTACTGAATATTCTAACAAAATGCTTTTCCATCCCCATATTCCAGAGGATTTAAGTGATGATGACAACGACTATGGGGAGGATGAGGAAGAGGAGGATGATGGTGGTGACAGTGATTTTGATGCTAAAGAGGCCAGCAGGGGGAGACAGGCAACAGCTAAACGGAAAAGGGCTGCAGGTATTACCAGTATAAACAGTGCAATTGCTTCATTCATTACATACAGTCATTCACCTTTGACAACTACTTTCTGTGCACATTTGACACTTTACCTTTTAAATGTTCTTATTTTAGCTTCTTTATTAAAAATGTAAATGCACAATATGTATAAAAACAATGACATGTTCTTCAAGTGACAGTTAAGTAAATATTGCCTCAATTAATTATTCAGTAAAAATTTGGACATCCAAAATCGTGGGAAATATAAATTCAGTCAAGTGTGGTCAAACATTTTACTGGTAGTGTATACTGTTAAAGGTTTAGTTCACACAAAAATGAAATTATGTCATCAAATACTCATTCAATTAATTAATCAATTACAATGTCACCATTTTTGAGTGCTTCATGGTACGTTCACTGATCGATGTTTATATGTGAATAAAAGCCTAAATTAAATCTTTTCAAGCGACCGTGTCTCTTCAGAAGACTTGCATTAAACCGCTTGATTCAAATGGATTTATTTTAAAATCTCTATGAATGTTTTGAAGCGTCAGAGTTTTGGGTGAACTCGACCCTTTCAGTGTAGGGACAGAAATCTCTTAGATTTCATTAGAAATATCTTCATTTGTGTTCTGAAGTTGAATTAAAGTCATATGGGTTTGGAACGACATGAGGGTGAGTAATTAATGATTAATGACTAATGATTATTACTTTAAGTACAAACATCCCAGCTCACAAACTTTAATCTGTCAGTAGTAGGGCTGCAACGATTAATCGCGATTAATCGTTTGCAAAATAAAAGTCTGTGTTTACGTAATATATATGTGTGTGTTCTGTGTATAATAATTATGTATATATAAATACACACACATACAGATATAAAGTTTAGAAATATATGCATGTATTATAAATATATATATTTTATATTACATATAAACATAAATATTTTATATATAAATATAACACTTTTCTTAAATATATACATGAATGTGTGTGTATTTATATATACATAATTATTATACACAGAACACACACATATATATTACGTAAACACAGACTTTTATTTTATTAATCGCGATTAATCGTTGCAGTAGCCATATAGGCAGTGATTAATATTTTATATTTATTAAACCGTATATAACACGTCTATAAAAGTGTTTCAGTTTCATGCACTTGTTTGTTTGCTTTTATGCTATTAAAATGCAATTTTATTCTTTTGTTCCTTTTTACAATGTCAGTCTGTTCTCATCTGCTAATTAACTTGCTCTTATTCACTTAAGCAAAAGCGCAGTTAATTTTTTCATGCCTGTGTTGTGATTTAATATTTATGCATTTTGCATATTAATGCATAATTTTAACAAACCTTCAGCTTGTGTTAATTAACCACGTATCTGCTCTTTTGACACACAGATGACAGTGACGATGATGGAAAAGTTGTGAGGAAGAAGGGCCGGCAGGTGCGTCAGGCTGCCACTAAAGCTGCGTCCAAACAGAGGGAGATTCTTCTTGGGGACGGAGGAAGTGAGGATGAGGAGGGAGAGGAAGAGGAGGAGGAAGATGACAGTGACGTTTACACTGGCGGTACAAACAGTATTATGTCAGAGTCAAACTATTTCAAGAACATTGACATTCGCACGTTAGCTAACCGCGAGATACTTGATATTTTATACTTTCCCTCATCTGCTCATAGAGGACTCGGGCAGCGATGAAGACTTCATGGTTGAGGATGACGACGATGACAGTGATTATGGCCGACCCAAACGGAAGAACTCGAAAGTGAGCAGGAGAAGCAAAGACAAGAAATCCCCTAAACCCAAGATAAGGGCTACAGGTAAAGCCACCCATAATCCTACTATCAGATTGTGTCTGCAAAAAAAGGTCTACAGTAATGCCTTGGTAATTAATCACTTCCTGCTTTAATTAATTACAAACTTCCTCTAGTTACCTTTAACTGTCACAGTTACAGTAATTAAGTCAATTATCTTCTCCCAGCGACCCGAGGGCCCAAAAAGAGGAGAGGAAAACGTCAGACGAAGGTTAAGAGAGTTGTGAAAAAGGCCTCGCCTAAAGCCGAAGATGAAGATATCGAGAGCAACAAGGAGGAAGAGGAAGAGGCGCAAGAGGAAGACAGGAAAGAGTCGCCCGCCCCCAAGAAGACACAGGATGACGAAAGCGGCGCCGAAGGGGAGGAAAACAATGACAACGGAGAAAAGGAGGAGGAGGAAGAGGAGGAGAAGGAAAATGAGAATGATAAAGAGGAAAAGGACGATGTTTCTGAGGAGGAAGCTCCATCAGGCGAAGACTGAGCTCTTTCGCCTGCTGGTGAACATGTCTGTTATCTGTTTTTCTTAACGAGGAGCAGTAGAATTTATTTCCCACAATACTCAAAGAGTGTTTTGGATGTTTGTTATGTCTCTCGGCTTGTAAATACCATATCTCCGAACAAAATCTGTAAAGTATCATCAGACCTATTCTAAAACTGTACGGTTTGGCCTTATCCTGATCGATGTTTCAATTATAGCTTTGCAACCTTTTTGCTGAAACCGTTTTGTTATAGTTGACCTTCAACGTACAACAAAGGACGAAAATTACTTGTCCAAAAAATACAGATCATACCGTAGGCTCTGTACTTCACTTTACGGGCACCTTAAAATTTTTCAAAACGCATTTGAAGAAACGTAACTGCTCATTTACTCCCAAACAAACTAATTTTTGTGACTTTTAATGTACATGATCTCATCCCAGCTGCATTTGCCGTTGAAAACACAGGCTTATAATGAACATATACGCTTGTCGTCATGAACTGCACTGGATTGTTGTGGCTGCAGTTCAGTCACGTGATTTCCTTGCTACGTCAACTGTACGTTACATAGCTCTAGTACGCTACTTTCTCCCACTTTCCGTGCAGTTATTTCTTGATTCAGTCTCTAGTAAATCAGCTTTTTCCTGTCTGAGCATTTGAACTAAGATGACTTTTTCTATGGTTGTACTGAACCTCTTTCATGGTTGGCATGCTTTCATGTACGTGGTGCGAAGTACGTCGGTGGGTGGAGTCTCGGGCTCAGAATGAGTGATGTCAGAAGTGAGCTAGTGAAAACCTTATTATTGACCTCTGTGATGCTTCATGTGTGCATTTTTTAAGAATATTTTGATGCTTATAGATGCCTTTTTAAATGCAGTCCGTTGAGCCATTAGAATGGTAAAAACGAGCTGAATTCAGTGCACACCATCCATAGCTTTCTCAGCTTCATATGACTATTTTTATTGCGTGTATCTCCATCCTAATCTGTAGCCTTTCAGTCTATATCATAATTTATCCAAAATAAATGTTTGTTTTAATTACGCTATTCTGATTTTTGTAAAATTTGTTTTACAAGGAAAAATAAAATGTATCTTTAAAGAAATCAAGTAGTCGGTGACCTGTTTTTTACAACGTTATCTTGTTGTTTTCTTAGACTATAATGGAAATGACATCATATTTAATTAGCCCCTTTCAGATTAAAGACTCACATCAAGATATGTTCCTCAAGTGCTGGATGATGAATGTAGCTGAATCACAGTTCCCACCTGATTTTATATGGAGTGAAGATTGCTCTCTCGCTGTGTTTTATGTTGGTACGTCTCCTTCATGCTGTCCTTTATAACGAAGACTGTAGCTGCTTCCCGGAATGGCGGAATATCGTTAAGATCACACATGCAATCAAAGCAATAGCTTGAGAGAAATACTATTCTGTCATGTGAATAAGATCCAGAGATCTTTCTGGAAGAGTTCAGCTGAGCAAGAAGACTGAAAGATGTGTTATTTTAATGATAAAAGTGTGGTAATGACCTCTAGCATTCTTAGAGAATTTCTCAGCAATTCAATGTCATCTCAAGCAAAATACTGGTATACGGTACGGTCACATTTACCATGTTGAACAACAGAAAACTGCTTGGTTTGAAAGAGAGTTATGTGTGAGCTGTGCTTTATACAAATGGACCTTGTTTACCCTTTTAAAGTGTGATTATATTTACCATTCGACGAATTTTCATGGGCAAAATCCAGTCATTTAAAGAGGAAACAAGCAAATGGGAATTTTGCGTGAGTCTGCAAGATTTCTCCACGGGTTCAAATTGGTCATGCGGATTCGCCGCATTGAAATCTGCTTGGATTGAAATTAAAGGTGCCCTAGAACTTCTTTTTAAAAGATGTAATATAAGTCTAAGGTGTCCCCTGAATGTGTCTGTGAAGTTTCAGCTCAAAATACCCCATAAATTTTTTTTAATTCATTTTTTTTAACTGCCTATTTTGGGGCATCATTAACTATGCACCGATATATAGGTTGCGGCCCCTTTAAATCTCGTGCTCGCGCTTGCCTTGAACAGCATAAACACAGTTTACACAGCTAATATAACCCTCAAAATGGATCTTTACAAGATGTTCGTCATGCATGCTGCATGCATACATCGGATCATGTAAGTATAGTATTTATTTGGATGTATTACATTTGATTCTGAATGAGTTTGAGGCTATGCTGCGTGGCTAAAGCTAACATTACACACTGTTGGAGAGATTTATAAAGAATGAAGTAGTGTTTATGCATTATACAGACTGCAAGTGTTTAAAAATGAAAATAGCGACGGCTCTCTTGTCTCCGTGAATACAGTAATAAACTATGGTAACTTTAACCACATTTAACAGTACATTAGCAACATGCTAACGAAACATTTAGAAAGACAATTTACAAATATCACTAAAAATATCATGTTATCATGGATCATGTCAGTTATTATTGCTCCATCTGCCATTTTTCGCTATTGTCCTTGCTTGCTTACCTAGTCTGATGATTCAGCTGTGCACATCCAGGCGTTCTGCCCTTGAACATGGGCTGGCATATGCAAATATTGGGGTCATACATATTAATGATCCCGACTGTTACGTAACAGTCGGTGTTATGTTGAGATTCGCCTGTTCTTCGGAGGTCTTTTAAACAAATGAGATTTATATAAGAAAGAGGAAACAATGGAGTTTGAAACTCTGTGCATGTCTTTTCCATGTACTGAACTCTTGTTATTCAACTATGCCAATATAAATTCAATATTTAATTCTAGGGCACCTTTAACTTGTGTGAGCTGTGCTTCATTGCACTATTGACAGTGGAAAAATGACATTTTCACCCCTGAATTTTTGCCAGTCTTTGAAATGTAACTTATATGATCGCACCTTAATAATGACAACCATTTTAGGATAGTTCACCCAAAAGTGAAAATTCAGTCATCATTTACTCATGTCGTTCCAAAACTGTACTCTTCTAAGGAACATGAAAGGTATTTTAAAGAATATTTTAACGGCAACAAAATAAAAACATTGTTAATCTTCTGCTTGGTTATGAAGAATAATACTAATAAAAAAGTCATACAGGTTTGCAACAACAGGAGAGTAAATCATTTTGGGGGGAACTGTCACTTTAAGATGAGTTATTCAGTGTCTGACCCCCATAGTCTAATCTCAATCATAATTTGTCTAGGGTACATGTTTATTTTGGCAGAATACATGAACTTTGCACAACATGACGACTGTTGACATGGTGAACAATAATTTATTGCAATATTACTACAGTTTGCATTAGTTTTTCAAAAGCTGTTGAATTTTTCAAATAAACACAGTACAATATTCTGGCCATGACCTTCCAGCCCAAGACCAGTTTTAACAAGATTAAAAATGTTTTGAAGGACTAGAGAGAAGTTCTAGGAATTCTTAGATTGGTGAATTATTAATTAAGAGTTCATTCTGGTATTTAATTGGTGTTAATGATTTTCAGTCTTGGGTAAAGTACAAAACTTTATTTATATTTATTCATTTTATGCCTTAAATTTCTTAATTTCCCTCCTGTATTTAAATGTTTCTCACATTTGTCTTCTCTTCCTGTAATATTAATAAATATAAATTTAACATACAAGATTATTTGAAAGAAACTGAACCACAAAAAAAAAAAAAAAAAACATGTATAATACCAAACTTAGCAGAAATACATAAAAAATATATTGTATCACTGTTTAGGGTTTTCTGTTTTGTTCTGTTTTTTTGTTTGTTGTTTTTGTTTTTTACACAAATAAGATATTAAAAGCACATTCACTGTTTACAGTTTAGTTGTCTTAAGTATTTCCAGCTGGTCTCATCCAGAGTCACATTTAATTGATTCAGTTTGTATTACAGCAATTTTCTGTTCTGGAGCGGCTTTCTCTGAAGCAGGTGGAGCAGGTGCTGGTGGGGCTTCCACCATGGCTGCTTTTTTAGATGCTCCTAGAAGGTGAATATATTCAGTCATATAATGTTGCCCAGTTTAGTATTTATATCAGCAATTAAGTATGTAACTTATCACCATGCAAGTATGTTGTTTTTACCTGTGAGATTTCTGTGGATGCGGTTGCACAGGATCACGCTAAGGAGGAATATGAAACCAAGGCATCCGGTCACCAAACCACACACCAAAAAACTGTAGCTGCCTTTTTTCTGAATAAGCTGGAAGAAATTTGTTTGGGGTTATTTACTTTCTCTTAGAAAATCCTTCCCAAGTGTTAAAACACAAGCGCAAGTACTTACTGATCCAACCAACACTTGCAACGTCATCTCGCCCATTCCAGAAGTTGTCACTAAAACTGTTGTTGCACATCCTGAAGGAGGAAAAATAGAATTTTTGTTGTTGTTGTTGTTGTATATGTGGCCTTGTTTGTCCATAACTGTGGGGACCACCTGAAGAATCTGAAGTGTAGTAGGGTGAACTTAAAGTAATTAAATTTAGCTAAATTTAAGAAATCTCTGCCATGACTTAAAGTGTCAGTTCACCCAAAAATGAAAATTCTGTCATTAATTACTCACCCTCATGTCGTTCTACACCCGTAAGACCTTCGTTCATTTTCAGAACACAAATTAAGATATTTTTAATTAAATCTGATTGTTCAGTGAGGCCTGCTTCGCCAGCAAGATAATTAACACTAACAATGCCCAGAAAGCTATGAAAGACATTTAAAACAGTTCATGTGACTACAGTGGTTCAACCTTAATGTTATGAAGCTACGAGAATACTTTTTGTGCACCAAAAAAAGAAAATAACGACTTTATTCAACAATATCTAGTGATGGGCGATTTCAAAACACCGCTTCATGAAGCTTCGAAGCTTTTGTTTCGAATCAGTGGTTCAGAATGTGTATTAAACTGCCAAAGTCACGCCACCCAGTGGTGAACCATTGAAAATTCGAAACACTTATGACCTAATGAAGCCTCGTTTACTGAAATCACATGACTTTTGCAGTTTGATACACAATCTGAACCACTGATTCGAATCAAAAGATTTGTAAAGCTTCGAAGCTTCATGAAGCAGTGTTTTGAAATCGCCCATCACTAGATATTGTTTTTGGTGCACAAAAAGTATTCTTGTTGCTTCATAACATTAATGTTGAACCACTGTAGTCACATGAACTGTTTTGTCTTTATGTATGTATATACATCTTTAGTACCTTTCTGGACATCTGAACGTGTTCATTGTTTCGCCGGCAATGCAGGCCTCACTGAGCCATCGGATTTCATCAAAAATATCTTAATTTGTGTTCCGAAGATGAACGGAGGTCTTACGGGTTTGGAACGACATGAGGGTGAGTAATTAATGACAGAATTTTCATTTTTGGGTGAACTAACCCTTTAAAATAGGACACGTGTGTCTCTGGGCTAGTTTTGGGATGTATTTGAATCCCAAAAGTGAGCTAAATATAGCTTCCCCTTTTTAGGAATATATGAGAATATTGTTAAATATAATTAATATAATGTATATAAATATATTAAATAATTGTTCATTTCTGTATTTAGCAATTAGCATGTTAAATTTTAATTTAATAATAATAAATTTGGAAAAATTCAAATTCATATAGAGAATAATTAGAAATAATTATATATATATATATATATATATATATATATATATATATATATATAAATTTTATTTTTTTAATATTATAATATTATTAATAAGTAATATTTATATGATAAGAATAAGAATTATTTATAGTTGATATAATAATTACAAAAACTATAAAAAATAAAAAATATTGTTATGGAATATAGAACATAAGAACAATTTAAGTAAATGGCCCCACACTGTGATATAAAACAAGTATGTTGTGTGCCGTTTACCGCGGTAGTTTAGGATGTCTTCAGTGTAGGCCACAATGCAGGGGAAAACACTACTGATGAAAAGCCCGAGCAAGGTCGTCCCAACAAACAGAAACACTCTGTTTGTGTAGAGGATCATTAACAGCAGCAATGTTACAATCACACCAGCCTTAACAAGAGAGAGAGAGCAGAGAGGATCCATATTCAACAATCGTAAATCTACGATTCATCACAGACTCAACAGCCTCATGCTGCATTTCTAACAACTGATAGCAACTGCTTTAATGGAGCATGAAGGGAGTTTGGGTGGGTGTATACTCTGTAAACAGTGAAAATCAGCTGTATGTATGTTAATTACAGTGCTTCATAATATATTACCAGGTTCACAACGAGCAGATATACCGGCCTGAAGCGGTACGATAGCGGGATAGACACCAGTCGTCCAGCAGTGACGGCTGCCCAGAAGATACAGTTCAGGTATCCTGCCATTTTAGCGTGCAGAGACATGGGAGCTGAAACAGCATACGTGTAAACAAAGCCGGCATAGACCCCCTAAAGGTGAGGTTCAATGGTCAAGTGTGAATATTAACTTGCAGTTCTCAAAAAAATATTAATAAAAATAATTAGCCTCATTGAGTGCACACACCATAATGCCCTCTGTCATAAACAGCACCATGCCGCCCAAGATATGGATAACAAAAAAAGTGGCCGGTAACCCACGCATGTTACCATTCATACAGCAGCTGAAAATGTTTCCATGTCCTGAATGATGAAAATCTAAAGAGAAAAGTTGGGGAGAGTTATTGAGTCAGAAGTTCAATTGCATAAGCAATAAGGTACGAGAGTACCTTATTGTTTTTATAAAACTACTATACGAGTACCTTACTGCTTTTATAAAACGGTTACTACACAATAAAAGCCATATACCAATGTATAAAAGCCAAATATAAAATACCAATGTATAAAAGCCAAATATGTTACCAATATAAAAGCCAAAAATGATTATAAATGCAACTTTCATGAAGTAAAGTTTCACCAAAAGTCTTCCTTCTGCCGTAAAAAATAGTCCCTGACCGTGAACAGCAACAGAAGTTTTATTATTTCATTATTTAGTCTTTATGAGTGTGTCAGTCAGTGGCAAAGACTTTTACATTGAAAAGACTGAATTGTGAACACGGAACAAGACACAACTGACAAATGCTTTAACTAGAGCTGTCAGTCACGGGAAAACCCCTTAACTGTTAAAAGGACAAGATATTGCAGCGGACATTTAGGTATATTTTTTATTTTGAACATAGGACTGACCTGAAGGAAAATGCTAAATCTGAATGCAGGTTCTACATAATACAGTAAACTTCAATGAACAATATCAATTGAGAATATACAGTTTACGTTGCTAAGTGCGGTTGCTAAGTGCGGTTGCTAAGGGTGTTGTGTAGTTAGAACCGGTGGGTGAAGCGGTCATAGCCGTGTTTTATCGTGAATAAATCAGAATCAAGGACAGGAATTAACTGTTTTAAAAATGGTTTTACATGTTAGTTTCAATCACCTACACTACTGTTTGTGGTCAGTATGATTTTTTTTTAAAGAAATTAATACTTTCATTAAGCAAAGATGCATTAAATTGATCAAAAAAGACAGTAAAGACATTTATAATGTCACAAATTATTTTAAAATTTCAAAATTGCTGTTCTTTTGAACTTTCTATTTAGAACATATTTTATGGTTTCCACAAAAATATTAAGCAGCACAACTGTTTTCAACACTGATAATAAGAAATGTTTCTTGAGCATCATATCTGCATATTAGAATGATTTCTGAAGGATCATGTGACACTGAAGACTGGAGTAATGATGCTGAAAATTCAGCTTTGATATCACATTTTAAAATATATAACAATAGAAAATTATTTGAAATTATAATAATATTTCACAATTACTTTTTTTATCAAATAAATGCAGCCTTTGTGAGCATAAGAGACTTCTTCAAAAACTTTAAAAATTCCTACTGACCCCAAAGTTCTGAATGTTAGTGTAGTTTAAAGATCACTTGTACCTGCATCATGTGGCTCAGGCATTTCTGTGATTTCTGGTGCTTTAGTCTCCATGGCTAACTCATCTTTGTCCAGCAGTGGTGGAGTGCTGTTTGGACAACAGGAAAGTAGCTTCTCTTGGTACATCAACACAAAAACTGCAATCGGCACAGGCAACTAGGAGAGAAAAAGACTGAGATGTTACAGATATCCAGGCTCTCCTGCACACTGCACACAGGGCTATACATCAGCTTACATTTATGAGAGCCATGATCCAGAAGGCGTACGACACACTGGCCTTCTCCTCGACCGGCTCTGAGTGCGGGGAATTCTCAGGAAGGATTACAGGTGACCTGTAGCTGGATCTGAAATGGAGAAGTATCTCTGTGGCATTTTCTGTGCTGTTACTGCTCAGGCAGTGCCCTGATATAAAAGGCTCTGCAATCAGGGGGCTCACCAGAGCGCCAACCCCAATGAAGAAGTGCAGTGCCTGGAAACAGAGTGAAGACACAGACAGAAAACAAAGTTTTGAGCTGTTAATTTAATGTGTTAATTTTGTACAATTGATTATAACATAATGCATTTAATTGTGTGATATGATATATGTGAAGAGAAATGTCTTCACTCACCTGCAGAAAGATAGCAGAGTCTTTCTTATAAATGGACACCAGTTGGATGTTTGCAATAGTGTCGATGATGCCCATAGCCAGGCCTGACACTGCCATAGCAACCGCCAGCAACAGCACATTATAGCAAAGTGGGATGATAGCAAATACCACGGAGATGATGAGGGAGGAGAGGAAGAGAGCGATGAGAGCACCAAACAACCTGAGAAGACAAGGAAAACAGCTTTGTTGCTTGATTATTTGTTATTTTTCCCCCTTTATTTCTCACATTTTTATGTTTGTTTCAAAATATCGCCAATTACAAATGCTGATTGTTAAGATCTGTAGTAGGTATCTATCAAGATCGCTAAGTGAACTCAATATTCCACAACATAATGTTCATTAGAACTTTTTTATGTGCTTTCGTGTGTCTGAAGTAGTTAGGGCTGCACAATTAATTGAAATGAATAAATATGCGCTACAAGTTTCAGAGTGAAGCACAGCACTGTTATTTGTTTTTTTATTATCCACTGGTGTTTTCAGCGCCTCAGAGCGGCTTAGTTGCAGTAAATGCTGCTCTGCATGAACTATCTCAGCATCCGAGATCAAAACTCTGAGTTTGGGTCACTTATAATCAGTGTTGGTGAAAGTTACTTTTAACAGTAATGCATTACAATATTGCGTTACTCCCTAAAAAAAACCTAATTGTGTTAGTTACTTTTTATGAAAAGTAATGCATTACATTACTTTTTGCATTACTTTTTCTCCGCTGGGGTTGCTTGTTTGTTTTTTAATTAGCCTACAACAACAACAACAAAAAAAAAGAAATCTATTTTTGGCAAATGTTAAAGGATTAGTTCACTTTTAAATAAACTTTACTCACCCCCATGTCATCCAAGATGTCCATGTCTTTCTTTCTTCAGTCGAAAAGAAATGAAAGTTTTTGATGAAAACATTCCAGGAATTTTCTCCTTATGGTGGACTTGAATGGGCACCAAACGATTTAAGGTCAAAATTAGGTTCACTGCAGCTTCAAATTGTTCTACATGATCCCAGATGACAAATAAGGGTCTTATCTAGTGAAACCATCGCTCATTTTCTGAAAAAAATCGAAAATTATAGAATTTTTAACCTTAAATGCACATCTTGAACTAGCTCTCTTCTTCTTCTCCTCTATTTGAATTCCAGCAGTGTAGACGCTGCTAAGTGTATTACTGCCCTCCACAGGTCAAAGTTTGAACTAATTGTTATATACTATTGAACTAGCATATTGCATATAAAAATTAGTTCAAACTTTGACCTGTGGAGGGCAGTAATACGCTTAGCTGCATCTACACTGCTGGAATTCAAATAGAGAAGAAGAAGAGCACTAGTTCAAAATGAGCATTTAAGGTTAAAATTTATATAATTTTCAATTTTTTTTTGAAAATGAGCGATGGTTTCACTAGATAAGACCCTTATTTCTCATCTGGGATCATGTAGAACAATTTGAAGCTGCAGTGAAACTAATTTTGACCTTCAATCGTTTGGTGCCCATTCAAGTCCACTATAAGGAGAAAAATCCTGGAATGTTTTCATCAAAAACTTTAATTTCTTTTCAACTGAAGAAAGAAAGACATGGACATCTTGGATGACATGGGGGTGAGTAAATTATCAGGAAAAGTTTATTTAAAAGTGAACTATTCCTTTAAGGCCCCAAAAGTGAAAGAATAAGCCCCAGGCTGATGGAAATGCATATTTACGCCTGTACAGTAGAGGGCGCAGCTCAAATAAACCTTTCAGCTGGGATGCCATTCTGGATTGAAGAAGAATAAGATGCAGGAGAAAAAGTTCAACACTCTTATTTCTAAATCTAATCTGAAGTAATTTTTGCTTATTAGTATGGTTGAATTAGACCATTAAAGGTCAGCAGCAAAGACACTGGTTTATAAAGTGAGATTAAATACATAAAGTATATTTGTGTAATTTAATATATTTAATTATTACAGGTTTGCATAAAATTCTGAGATTGCATTTCACCTTTTTTATTCATTTTAAAGAATGTTTTTGTGCAAGTGAGATGAGTAAATGCATTACTTTACTAGTACTTTAGTTGCGTTACTTTAGTTGCTTGAAAAAAAGAAATCTGATTACATAACTCAAGTTACTTGTAATGCATTACCCCCAACACTGCTTATAACATGCGTTTGGGATGCGCCAACCATTTTCCCAATCTTGTAATGAGTAGCACTTATGAATAAGAGATTATGTATGGCTTAACATTTGAAAATGAAAGATATTAAGGCATCCATAAATATTAGCAATTGTAATTTTTTAGTTGCAGTCTAAAATAAAATTATATTATTTTTCTTAAACACTTAATTTTTTAAAGTTACAGTTAAATATTATGTGAAATATTTTTTTTTAAATTGTCATTTTTATTTAGTATTAATAATTATTATTTTTAAATCATAATATATCACAAAAAATATTCAAAATTTTTGTCTTTAAATCTTTAAAGTCTTTTATGTCTATTTTAAGTCTATTTGTGTTTTATATATATATATATACAGTACAGTCCAAAAGTTTGGAACCACTAAGATTTTTAATGTTTTTAAAAGAAGTTTCGTCTGCTCACCAAGGCTACATTTATTTAATTAAAAATACAGTAAAAAACAGTAATATTGTGAAATATTATTACAATTTAAAATAACTGTGTACTATTTAAATATATTTGACAAAGTAATTTATTCCTGTGATGCAAAGCTGAATTTTCAGCATCGTTACTCCAGTCTTCAGTGTCACATTCTAATATGCTGATTTGCTGCTCAATAAACATTTATGATTATTTTCAATGTTGAAAACAGTTGTGTACTTTTTTTTTCAGGATTCCTTGATAAATAGAAAGTTCAAAAGAACAGCATTTATCTGAAATACAAAGCTTCTGTAGCATTATACACTACCGTTCAAAAGTTTGGGGTCAGTAAGAATTGTTATTTTTATTTTTTTGAAAAGAAATTAAAGAAATGAATACTTTTATTCAGCAAGATGCATTAAATCAATCAAAAGTGGCAGTAAAGACATTTATAATGTTACAAAAGATTAGATTTCAGATAAACACTTTCTTTTGAACTTTCTATTCATCAAATAATCCTGAAAAAAAAAATATTGTACACAAATATTTTATACAAATGTACACATTAAATGTTTCTTGAGCAGCAGATCAGCATATTAGAATGATTTCTGAAGGATCATGTGACACTGAAGACTGGAGTAACGATGATGCTGAAAATTCAGCTTTGCATCACAGGAATAAATTACTTTGTGAAATATATTCAAATAGAAAACAGTTATTTTAAATTGTAATAATATTTCACAATATTACTGTTTTTATTGTATTTTTAATTAAATAAATGTAGCCTTGGTGAGCAGACGAAACTTCTTTTAAAAACATAAAAAATCTTAGTGGTTCCAAACTTTTGGACTGTACTATATATATATATATATATATATATATATATATATATATATATATATAGTATAGTCTCGCGAAAGTATATTTTTAATACATTGTGTTCAAATCACATCTGTTGAGGATGTCAAGAAGTTTCAGGCTGAAAGCTGACATGAAAAATTGCAATAAATCTGTGTTAAACTAAAAAATTGCCATAATAAAAGTTTAACCAACATCTGTGAGAATCACAAGGTAAAAATTAAGAAAGGGACCAAAAAGTACGTAAACTTCCAAGGCAAGAGTGTAATAAACTCTTACAGCCTTTTACATCTGACATTGAAATTGGGACTAAACAAAACAAAAAAACACAGTATTTCACAAACAACAGAGTATTACAGCAATGGAGAGTTCATCTTGATCCAGATGTCCATCTTCAGTGGACTCCCCGCATAGTTTACCAGCAGATACTTACGTTTTTGTGAAAACTCCTCCAGTCGAGCTGCCGATGAGCAGGCAGAGCTGCTGGGAGAAGAACACCCAGGTGATCTCCTGTAACGTGGAGCCAGTCTGGCATTTCAGATCTAGGATCGTAGGCCCCAGAAAGGCTATGCTCAGTCCAAAGCTAAAGAACACACTCCAGTATGTCAGTGTATGTTGACAGTTCCTACGGAAAAGTGTTAATATACGCTCCTCAATTAACATAGCGTGAAAATCTCCAATCTATTCCACTGACAGCTGTACTTCCTTGAGTCCTGGTGTCTGGATGTTTCTTTCAGTTGGTTTCAAATAATTTGCTTAGGTGACAGATGTCAGAATAGATGATCATTTCCCACATTTATATTCCTTCACTCCTCCCATTTCACGAACTTTTGTGCAATGCTTCTGAAGTTAATGCCTAAAAATCACATCTCAACAGAGCTCTTCGAAACTGTCAATGATTTTCAGTTAAACTGTCAATGATTTTGATCTTCAATGAGAGTCGTGGATCAGAAAGTGACAATGTGAACATAACTGGACTGCTTGTATTAAATCAACATGTTTTATGGGACATTATGTCTGCATGTTCTCTCACCAGGAAAGAACTCCTAAAAGAACATTTCTAAAAATTTACTGTTGGCTTTTCAACTTAGAATCAATACAATGCTACAAGGCTACGTCATTGATTCACTTTTATTATACGAAATAATCCAGAAAGCCAATGGGACAATCATTAGCTTTGCGCGTTCACAAAGTGTTACTTATATATAGCACTTGTTAAACAATGGCCTATGAACTCATCTGACTTTGTTTGAAATATCAAAACTTATAAGGACAAGGTAAAGGCCTGCAAGCTTATATGTATGTTCCTTTAAGTCAATAAAGTCTTATGAATGAATAATGAAAATTCTGTCATCATTTACTCACCCTCACGCTGTTCCAAACCTGTATGACTTTCTTTCGTCTGCAGAGCACAAAAGAAGATATTTTAGTTTATATAACTGTTATATAACTTTAACATAAAGTTTACTCATATAAAGTTATATAACAGATTTAGTTATTGCAAAAATAAAACAATAAAAATATTAATTAATTGTTGGATTAGCATGTTATGAATGTGATTTTTAAAAAATATTTTTAATGTTTTCATGTTTCATTTATATATATATATATATATATATATATATATATATATATATATATATAAAGCTTGAATATAAAACAGATTAACCACATTAAAAAAAAAAGCATAACAAACATATTTTGAAATCATATTCAAAATATTACATATTTTTATAGTTTTAATGACAATGTATATATTTTACATATTATAGATATTACACACCTTGAAGTACATTGAAGGACTCCCAAGGTTCTGTGGACCTATACAAGACTTTCACTTTAACTTATTGTATTCAATAACAGAGAATATTATTTTATGTGTTTTATGTGTATTATTTTAATGCTTCATAACATATTTCTTATTGCAACTTTTGGGATGTATATTGTTGAGCTGCATTAAAATTTGCATTGTTATACATTGTGAATTTTATACTGAGAATAAAAGCTAGTGTATAAATTGTTGCAAAGCAAACAGGCTTGAGGTTTTCAACTACATCAAAAAATGGTGTGCTCTGCACCAAATCAAGCAACAGCACTACATACAAAGTGCTCTCAAATCTGCATATCCTGGTTGCCTTTCGGGTACCCATTTGGGAGTCTGCAGAAACAGTCGTGCATATTTCTCCTAGCAACAAAAACCTTTCAGTGGCTGTAAACAGCAGAACCATGATCCATAAATGCAACTATTT